>NW_019524697.1:17112-97765 GCF_002814215.2 Seriola lalandi dorsalis | reverse complement strand
TCTGTATAGCTAAATTAATAGTTATCATAGGACATGTTAAGCTTAGGGAGCTATTCACTGAGTCTGGTCCATTTTCTGTAGCACAAGCTTTGTGTTTATCTTAAATAAAATCACATCAACCCAGTCATGAGTGGAATAATAAGACCTTGCCTACTGTGAGTTGTAGTAGCGACTAATGACTATTTTTCTATCGATTCATCTAGCAACTATTTTCTTGAATAGTTGATTAATCTACATGATTAATGTTACTCCAAAAAAACAAAAAACGGTAACACAGAGGACTGGAACAGATGAACTGACCCAGACAAAGGGGAGCACAGAGACTAAATAGACATAAGGGAGGCAAGGGTGACTGAACATAGGTGAAACACATTAGGGTGGGGAAGACAATCAAACTAGAGGGAAACAGGACAAATACAGGAAGTAATAAGATCAAGAGAGACAAGGAAAGTAACTACAAAATAAAACAGGAAATGACCAAACTCAAAGTGCAAACATAATACAAAAACTCAAACATAAATTGTCGTGCATGGCAAAACATGACAAATCCTTAACAATATAAAAAAAATGATATGCATATTAGATAAAGAGCAACGTGTTTAGAGTATAAGAAACAATCGTGTCCAGCTTCAAGTCTCCAACTCAAATATTTTAATCAAATGTCTGTTAGACATGTGTGTTGCGGTAAGAATGTCACCAGGTCCACGTTCTGGACTTAGGCTAGCTATTTTCTTGGAAACTATATTTCCAGGTGCAGAGAGGAGATGCCAGGAAGGTGTTAATGTGGCAGGGACACACAAATAAGACTTTGCCAGAAGAGCCAGAGAGGGGAAACCTTGCCTCATTTTCTGTCCTCCACTACAGAGGAGCTGCACTTTTAGGCGGAGGCTGGTCCCCAAATTACCTGAGAATCTATTCTCTCCCTGAGTCATTGATTGTATCTCCTTTGTCCCCACTGTCATTCTGACTGGATGTTTCTTCTGAGTCTGACCCTTGCAATGTGGTCATCAAAGACACAGAGCTCATCTCTGTAACACCTGCTGATGTTTGGGACACCGTGGTATGTTGCTGTTGCTGGTTCTTTGTTACTCTCTTCTTTGCTTCTAGAGCAAGGGCTTGCGTTTTTACCTGTAGTTTTAGGCTTTCTTCTGGGGATAGGAATTTCAGTCTACAAAACCTGGGATCCAGGGCAGCTACATTTACAGAATCTTTGTAGGTCATCTCAACCCCCCACCTTGTCCAGACTTCCTGTGCTGCAGCAGCCTGATATACCTGCACATGGGTGCTGTCAAAGGCTGCATTCTGTGTGGACAGTCCTAATGAGTGCAGGTTGAGAGCAGAGGGTCATGTATGACTCACCACTAAGATTAACAGTACCACACTCAAATGGCTTGAGACCTTGTTCAAACTCCCCCAGCAGACTCCACTGTTCAGGTTTGAGGTCAGTGTAATCCTTTGCTCTTTGTGTCACTTCTGGGTCTGATAACAGACCATCTCTGCAGTCAGCTGATCAAGTGGTAAGAGCTATTCCACCTTACACTAACATCTTGAAAGAGTTTTTGTTGAAGAACTGCAATTACTTTGGTGATTTGTGGATTCCCTCAGCATGTGGTTTACCGCTAGTCACATGTACCAGCAATTTAGAATTAACACCTAACATTCATCTCCTTGGTCAGTGGGAGGAAACCGGAGCACCAGGAGGAAACATTCAATCTCCATGTACGACTGTTCAACCTGACAAAATATATTATGACACAAGCATACTGTATGGTTTTAGATTCTTGTGAACTGTGAATTTACTTTCTAATAAAATTTGTAACTCTTTCTTTTCTAAGTATGATGCAAAAATGATGGAATATTCATCTGTGCATTTTCTAAATGGTTTATCCTGTTCACGATTGAAAGGGACAGGAGCGTATTGTAGCTAAAGTTGGGTGGACAGAAAAACAAATTTACATTCATAATCACATGTACCAGCAATTTAGAATTAACATCTACCCTAACATTCATCTCTTTGGACCATGGGAGGAAACCAGAGCACCAAGTTAAGTGGTGTCATAGACCACCTCCTCTGTTGACTATCTGATGGAATTTGACACTATCTGTCTTTTCTGGCCAAAATGTGTACATTTAAGTCCTCAAATGAGCATCCCTTGTCCTGCAGGTGTTGGTGGACATCACTGCTGAGGTGGCTTGACCTGAGGACTATGCTCTCCCGTGTTGTGCCATGCACTTGTGAAGCAGTTGTTTTGTTTCCCCAATATGCAGGTCTGTGCGTGCATTCTTCACTCCAATCAACTGCTTATAACTGGATGTTGTGTCCGTAGGGTGGGCAAGCTTCTGCCTCAAAGTGTTACTGGGCTTGAAGTACACAGGGATTCTGTGTTTGTTAAATATCGTGCAGTTTCACAGATACCCCAGCAATGTAAGGAGGGACAATGTTGTTCTGTTGCTGTTCAATGTTGTTTTCTTCTCTCTCTGTCCTGTAGTTTTTTGTGGTTTCATGAAGAACCAGTTTGGTTAACCACGTGTTTAAATACTTCCCTGATGTGTTTTTGTTTCTTCTCCATCCCCTCTGTCCTTTTAAGACATTCTGAGCCTGAAGGTGTATGGTTCTGATAACCCCCAGTTTGCGCTCCAGTGGGTGGTGAGAATCAAAGAGTAAATATTGATCAGTGTGTGTGGGCTTCTCTCAGATTCATTGTGTACAGCACAGTCTAAGAAGGCCGGACTATTTCTGCTGATCTCATCCACAGTTAATTAGATGTTACTGTCCACTGCATTGATGTGTTCTGTCAAGGCTTACATTTCCCGTGTTTTGATTTCGACCCAGGTGTCATTCACGTACATAAACCAGTGGCACCCAGCCGTTCCTGTGAAGGAGACCAGGGCTGGGCTTTTTACTTGTTCCATATAGAGATTAGACACTATTGGAGACAACGAACAGCCGTCATTTTGTCTGTAGAAACCCTCATTATATTGGAAATAGGTGGTAGTCAGGCAGAGGTCAAGCAGGGCACATATTTGGCCTGGGCGTGGTTGGTTCTGTTGGACAGGGGGCTGTCATGTACAGTCATTTCCTTATAGTCTTTACTCCTTCTTGGATGGGAATGCATGTGAAGAGTTAACAGTGGTAGAATACAATTGTTTTATCTGAATCCAGTTTTATTTTTCTAACCTTGTTGGCAAAATCCTGAGAGTTTTGTAGAGTATTATTGACCATAGGAGCTAGGGTGATGGCTAGGTGTTTTGCTTTGTTGTAGTTTACAAAGTTAATGCTACCGATGATTGGTCAGAGCGGGGCTCCCTCCTTTGTCTGTCTTGGAGAGTCCAGATATGCAAGGGGTAATTTTTTAAACAAAATGGCAGTCAGTCGCTTGCACCAGCTTCTCAAATGTGAGGGTAGAAACCTGTGACAGCTGTGTGACGAGAACTAATCCAGATGACAGTGTTCTCTCATACCATCAATGTAAACTGTTACAAGAATACAAATACAGGGGGTGTCGCGTAGCGCAGTGGGTTAAGCAGGCGCCCCATATATAGAGGTTACAGTCCTCGCTGCAGCTGGCCCCCGGTTCAACTCCAGCTTCGGACGGCCCTTTCCTGCATGTCATTCCCCCTCTCTCTGCCTCCCCATTTCCTGTTTCTCTACTGTCCTGTCCATTAAAGGCACAAAAGCCCCAAAAAATTCTTTAAAAAAAAAAAGAATACAAATATTGAATGCTGTAAAAGAACACAAAGAACTAATCCGTGTTAATTGTCAAAATCAGCATTGTCATTGTCAAAATCAGCATTGTCATTGTGCTGTAAATGAAAAGAAAGAAAGAAAGAAAGAAAAACATGCATCTCCCATTGTCAGCTTTGTGATTGTAATTCATGTGTCAGAAATTGCATTGGTTTTTTAAAAATGTTAATTTAGTTTGAGAAACAAAGGGAATTTTCTCAACCCATGAAGAAAGCTTTCAACTTTCAGTTTATATGAAATATTCATAATCATCAAATTTGGAGATACAAGGTTTTAATTGGACATTAATTAAACAAACACTAACTTTGAATGTGCTCAGCAGTAACTAAATTTATTTAGCATTAGAAAGGCATGTCACAGTAATTGAGGAGATACTAGCAATTCACAGATGTCACTGCTGCCAGCTGCTGGTGAAAGAGAAAATCTCAGTTGATCATTTCTGTGTACATCTTCATCACAACCTACACGTAGGTGCAGAAAGTTATTATCAATTATAATAATGGTAATAATAATAATTGGAAAGCGTGTTTTATTTCGAAATAATAAAAACATTAACTGTTCCTCACTTTAATACACACTGTAATATGCAGATTTTAGCATGAACAGTTACAAAATATCTACATATTAAAACAGCCATATATAAAATTAGAAAATTATTCAAATTTTAATGGTATTCACTTTTGCAGTTAAAAAATGTACTGTTGCCGGCTTGCACTGAGGCATGTGCTGATGATGTTACTTAAAATGCATCTATGGAAAAACGTTTAACCAAACAGAAAGCAAAATGTTTACAAATACTGTGGGACACAGCTGCTGTGAAAACATTATCAGTGTGATTGTAATTTGTCCTGTTTTTACAGTGTTTGCATGAAATCGCTTATTGAGCAAACACCGATGCTAAAATGTTGTTAGACTGGTTATAATAATGTTCGAATGATGAGAATAAATGACTGAATCCCAAATTAATTTCACTCTTGCAGTTGTGACACATTAAATTGAACTAGTTTAATCTAATTTGTTAACATAAATGTCCTTTCTTATGCCTTATTCATTCCCCAAAACTGATATAGTTTAATACACATTTAATCACAAAGATGCCTGCCACAGTAAATAGTACACTCAGACACTAACAGTTGATAAAGAGCAGCTAGGAAGACAGGCAGTAGATCAGGGCTGATGAAACAGTTTCAGATGTGGAAGACAGGAGAGCTCACTGAGAACGCCTGGTGGACAAGTGAGGAACAGCAGAGTCAGAAACGGATGGAAAACTAGAAACGACATGAGAGGAGCACAAGTGAGGGCAAGACAAGACAAGGCAAAATGGAAAGTGGAGGATAGTCAAACACAAAAACATAGATGTTTAGAAGAGCTGAAGATCTCCTTACTCTGTTCTCTAGAAATGATCTAATTGAGAGCCCATCCAACACAGGAATTTTAAGGCCCATGCTGATTTCAGTATTTGAGGGTTTAAAAAATCTGAGATTTTTTAAAATCAGAAACACAGATTTTTGATGAGGATCCCTTATATTTAGTTGCTGAAGGTTCTGAGTGAGTGTCTGAATCGACTTTCACTGTCTCACTTGTCTCAGTGTGCATGTATTTACTCCTAATGTTTTTCCGCTGGTCTAATAATCCCTCTAATATTACCAGTTCTAACCAGCTGTTTTAAATGTGACTGTCGGACAATATCTCAGGGGGTTAGCACAGAGATTGCATTAGACTTAGCCATCATTACCCATCACTTCAATTTTAATTTTTAATGATAATGAGACATAGCCTATTTCATAGTATTTAATTTTCAAGAACATGGAGAGAAAGGATGAATGAGACACTAACCATGTGGTCACTTTTCATTTCAACACCACACGAAGCAGATGAATGATTTTTTTTTTTCCCCCAGAGTGAAAGTGGAGAGGGAACTAAAACAATGTGGCCATTGTGCCTAAAAAGTCAAATATGAATGACAAACTGGGTGCTAATGGAACCAGACCGACCAGGCTACTTCTAATTTTGTTCTGAAGGCTGAACCTACACTCTGCTGCCACACTGAAGACTGGAATTATCAGCTAAACTCCTAGTAGTGAAAAGTAATCCTTGTTTGCTACTACGTCTTTCAAGCTTTGCAAGGTCAACACAGTAGGGCTGTCGAACAAATTCAAGATGCTTCGGTGTTGTGATTAACAAGTTAGCATATAGGCCTACTGTATCATCATACTGTGCAACTGTAATTACAACTGGGACGTTAATAAAAATCCACGGGTGGAAAATAAGTAAAAGTACTGTTATACTAATTTAGTTTATTTGTTTATGTACTTGAAATTAATTTTAAAATCACATGCTGTACTTTTACTTAAGTGGTTTTGTGATTGTATTTCATTAATCTATTTCTGGAAAGACCTACAGTATTATGCTATGGCACAATTAGTTAATTCTAATTAAGTGTGCTTTGAATCTCTTATCACTTGTATGTCGGACTTTGAGAAAGCTTTCTTTGAAAGAAAATATCTCAGTACTTTAACATTACTGAATTGGAGAACTATTGGTTAATTTGTGGCCTATGAACAAATGTTACTGTGAGAACTCTACATCTACTTCAGTAAGATATTATAGTACCATTTCCATGGCCAATCAAGTGTGTGTACACTTTTTAAAGTATTTCTTTATAAAAGACAATGAAGAGGCAAACCACACTTCTAACTTCCACAAGCTTACTTGTCACAGTTGGAGATGTTGCAAAACAAAACAGCAGCTGTTTACTACAGTGTGTCACCAAACCCTCTGAGGTTCATTACCAGAGCTAAGTACTGAAAATACATCACTCCGGAGGGCTGAGTGTGACACATCTTTCCGATCAACAGTTCATAAACAAAGAAGTCATTAAGCTAATGACCAAACTTAAAGAAAGAAACAGTAGCCAAGTGTTGGTAACCATGACACAACAGATAGTTGTGCCTCACTTAGCAACAGAGTTCAGTGGCAGAAGAGATCAACTGATGGGTGATGACACACTCACAGCCAACCAATCAAATTCTGGTAAAAAATTACTAACAAACTGCAAAAAATATTATTCTGAGGACCTTTTTTAGATCAGACCCATATCCTTCTATATAACATACAATAAAGAGTGCATGATGTATAAGGAGCCATAAAATGGCAAGGAAAAAGGAAACAAACGGAACAAACTTTTAATGTAAATTAACATAATGGTAAAACAGCATCTTCAAATACACTTTTTGAGTGATTCTTGAGTCTCATAATTCCTTTAATTTGAATGCTTCTGTGCACTAACAAGCTATAGTATACATGGATGTATTAACTTTTACACCATGACAACTGACATTTTGATCTGCAGTGAAAAATACATCGATTCTTTAATTTTGTCATATTTTATCGTAATATAAAATTATATATACCATCACACAAGTTAAAATACTGATAAGTGTGTGTTGTGTAGTAGGCCTTTTGGTGTAGCTTTTAGTAAGGTAAATGTCACAGCTGATACTAGGAAAACAGGTGAAAGGACCCAAATGCAGACGCACAGAGGCTTATTGTGTATAGTCTCTAAAGATTTATTAACACAAAAAGGAACAAAGGCTCTCGGGATGTTGAGACAGGTAAAGATCAAAACCAGAGAATGCATTCCAAACAGGCAAACAAATCCAGAAATTCGTGGGCAGGAATCCAAGAAGTCCAATAAAAAGGCTAAATGTCCAAAATCCAGGAAAAACAGACAGGAAGAGTGAACATGGAGCTGATGAATGGAGCTGGGGGTCACAGACAAACAGCCCAAGGGCTGGGCAGGGGCGGAGTAGAAGACCCTAGACCGACCAAAATCTGCAGAACTGATGAGCAGGAGAACTGAGAATCTCAGACAGACAGGCAGAGCTGCTCAGGAGGGTGGACTGGAGGCTGGGCAGAGGCAGGGCCGAAGGCAGGACCACTCTGGTGTGCGGTGACGAAGGCAGGATCCCGTTAGAGGCCAGCCAGGCAGCTGATGGCAGAGGCGGAGGAAGAGGAAGAGCAGGATACTGGTCCAGAGTAGTTGGCTAATGACTGGTGGGCCAGACAAGCCAATAGGCGAAGCTGAGAACCAGGCACATTGAAGACCGGCAACTGGAGCACCAGGAAGACAGCCAGATGACCTGGCTGGTCATCTTCAGTAGTCTGCCCATTAGTTTGTTAGCAGGAAGTGTCAACTGGTGATTATGAGCAGGTGTGGTCAACTCAGTGTCCAGATGGGTGACAGCCTCAGCTGCTCAGAGACACAGAGCAGCTGAGGCTGAAGCTGGATGATAACAGGCAGGAAGTTAGCCTTCTGGGAGTTAGGCTGGAGGCTAGCAGATCCAGAATTTCACAGGTAGCAGTCCAAAGTCCAATAAACAGGCAAAAAGTAGTAATGGTACGTATGAAGCCAAGGCTCTGTGTACCTGGAATGAAGGTGTGTGCCTCATGAAGCCCTGCTTCGAGGCTTATATTGTTCTGCAGAAAACTATGTGACTTATGACAAACGAGGCCTTGCATTGCATGGTGCTTGCTGTGTCAGAGGGAGCTTCCTTGTCAGTGTTTAGGCATTATCGAGCCATACATCTGTCGTTAATGAAATCATACTATATGTGGATCTGAGCACAACCTCAAATGCCACAGAACATTACCTGGTAATATAAAAAGTGAGGATCCACTCAAATTGCTCTATTCCTAATTTTCTAATTATAAATCATATCTTATCATATACATCTCTCTTTTCTCATAACTGGCACTTTACCCGACACTGGAGAAATTATCACATTTTCCACTTTAATTTCATTTTTCATCATTCACTTGTCTTCTAACTGCCTAAATAATAAATTTAAAAAAAATGGGTCTGAATGCTTTATGAAACCACTGCAGGTTTTTAAACTTTGCCACTATTTGCAAAATAAGTCCAGGACGCTTGCAATGTGGTTGTAGTTTGCTTTGTTAGTGGTTGTCACAGAGCATCGAAGTTATCAGAAATTCAAAATGACAGTCAGCAGACATTTAAATGAATTATAGTGTAAAATCTATGACTGAGGGGTTAATGTGCAAAGATATATCTTCAGTCTGTTTAACTAGATTTTTTTTTAGTTTTAAACACTGTAGTTAGGCTGTTTCTAAGTCTAACACCATGAACAATAATATTGCGCAACAGTCAAGCTGTAATATAACATATATATACATGTAATTATACAGACTTATTTGATAATCTTAACTTTACAGTATATGGCAGCCTACAAGCACCAATTTAATGGAAAATTTTAGTAATCTTAATCAGAATCTGGATCATCTTTATTGTGCTGTTGTTTATCTAAGTGTGTTTTTAAAATACAAAGAATTTGATTCCCAGTAGTTCTCACTTTATTTACACACAATATACAGAACAAATGTACTATACAGAAAGATACACAGTGACACAGCCAAAACAACGACATGAAGGCTAAACTAAGGCAAGCAAACATTAACATTTAGTTATATGCAATTATTTTGTACCTGCTAATTATTAAATAATCAGGGTTCTGTAGATGTGTACATCCTATTAGATGATGTAATTTGTTAATCTGGACCTATTTATGACAAAATATAAATAAGGGCTTGGGCTATAGTAATGGTCAATGTACTGAAATGTAAAACTGGTTTCAGTTCTATCTGGAGCCACATATTATCAGTAGCATTTTTTGGCTTTCTTTCTTTTCTTTCAGAAGACACAAGAGGGCAGCAAATCACACAAACTGCAACAGATCCATACAGCATTGTACCATTATTGGTATAAATGAGTCTAATGTGCACTAATAGCGCCCTCTGCTGTATTTATGTTGTGACTACACAAAGTAATCTGAAGGGATGATTGTACTGTAGTATGGAAGGTTTTGTAATAGCTAACCATTACCTATTGTGTATAGTTGGACAGAAGATACACATGATATGGATGATTGACAACACTCACAGCCTGTTTACTGTTTGCTTCATTTAAGGTGCAAATAACACAATTTAGACACTGAGTCATATCTTTGTCAGATTCCACGTAGTGCTACTTTAATAATCTGTAGATCAAAATTTTACTACAATTTCATCCTCATTTTTGTATGTTTGCCAAGAGTAAGCACACATCACACATCAATTAACTTAACAGGTTTCAGGAGGTATTATTTCATGCCATGGCAATTAGACAACCTTTTAAGAGCATCACATTAAAACAAACAATAGTAATAATTAATGTATATTAACATAGAAACAGCAGACTAACAAGGCTAACAAAGCTCTATATACAAGTCCTGAAGTTCATTACTGACAAACACTGGTGATCTATTGGTAAACATTTTTGTATTGGGTGCAAGTGCTGGAGGAGGGAAAATGATCGGTATTTGCAATTGATTTTCAAGCATAGTAGTACAATAATAAAGCAATAATGAGTTACTTGCTCAAAATGTGGCAGTAATTATTTAGCTTTACTTTGTACAATATTTAGTCAAAAGGCTAAATTACTGTCAAACCCATTCCGTGCATTATTTGAACATTAACTTTTGTCAGAAACATTCTTGAACAACGCAAAGGAACTGTGCTTTATTAGCTTTTTAGCTAAAAGAAAGGGATTTTGTAGCAAAGAATTTATTTATAAGGTAGCAAGACAAATAAAACATTGATGGAAGAAGAAAATCTCTCTTGCAAAAAGTTTCAGCTCACTGCATAAAAAGCAGTGACAGGGCATCAACTTGGAAGGATTTTGTTTCTAAAAAAGTGCACTACTTTTTCTTTAATTTCTTTTGTTTTCAGTCCATAGATGATTGGATTCACTGTTGGGGGGAAAATTAATGTTGACACCCCCATGAATCTCCTTAAATGTGGAGAAATGTTTTTTATTCTGTATGATATGATAGTGAAAAGCCCCAGACACTCCAACAGGAGAAAAACTGTTAGGTGTGTAGCACAGGTTTGCAGAGCTTTGGTCTTAGTGTCTGATCGTTTGGATCTGAAGCATGCAACAAGGATCTGGAGGTATGTATACAAAATCATTCCATTAGCAATCACTTGTGTAAGAGCAACTATAAAAAGCCCGTAAATGTTATTGATGGTAGTGTTGGCACAGACCAGAGACAGCAAAGATGGATTATCACAGTAGAGGTGAGTCATTTCCGATCGACAGCGGGGTAAACGCAAAAGCAGAATAAAAAGCACAGTTATTAAAATTAAACAACTTATCCATACAGTTGTGATTATTTTCATAATGCGAGCATTAGTCATAACAGTGTTGTATTTCAAAGGGCAACATATAGCAATGTATCTATCGTATGCCATAGCAGTCAGAATAAACACAGTACCTCCTGCATAGATATGGATAAAAAACGCTTGGACAACACAAGCTGAGTATTGTATAGTCCTGCTGTTGGTCAGTACTTCTTTAATGATCTGTGGAAAGAGTGCTGTGGAGCCTATAAGGTCATTGATAGGAAGGTTGAGCAAAATTAGATACATGGGCTGATGCAAAGATTTGTTCAGTACAATGGTGAGGATTAGAATAAGGTTGCAGAAAAGTATGATCATGTAGCTCAGAGTTGCAATAAGAAATGCAGGAATGACACTTTCAGGAGGGAGATTAAAGCCACTCAGCACCAAAGTAGATGATGTGTTGTACAAGTTGTCCATTTTTATGTGCCTCCTCCCTAGACCGTTGAAAAATGATTAGTCATTTCATTATTAAATTGCATTTTTCTATTTCATGCATCATGCAACATCGCCTCAGCAAGAACATGGGAGGACATATTGAGACAAGAAATGGATAAAGAGACGATATAAATATTGCAGTTAAATTTAAGTTATAAGCAAATTTGTTGCAAGTTGTTACTGGTAAGGACAGAACTAACCAAATGAAAACCTTAATGCATCCGCACCGCTTCACCTCGTGTCCACATACATTTCACACATCATATATAGCCTAAATAGATAACATGTTAGTGTATTAGATAAATAATAAGACAAATTACGACACATCCATCTACTTCCAAGTTAAATAAATCATCACTACCCAGTACTGGCAATGCTGGCAATGACCAACTGGCAAGACCTTCAGAGGGATTACCAGTTATATAGACATGATTTTTGTTGAACAGCTAGCAGTTCCCTGGAGTCTTCTGGGTTATCATAAAGTTTATCTTAAGATTTTCATGACAGTCACTGACTCTCAAGGGGCTTTTGAAGAATATGACTTATAGTTGCCTCACCACCACCCACACAGTGAAATAATCGAAGTCAAAATGTTTGAGCCTCTAAACCGCTGTTTATTACATCATAAGAAGTGGCTGTACATAAGAATAAAATTACTTTTTTACAACCGTGTCTCCTAGAAATTACATTTATATACAACTAATTTGCAATAGCAAATGTGTTTTGAAGGAAACTAATATTCCTATTAACATAATGAGGAAATTATTAATTATAATTATTAATAATTATTAAGTATTTAACACATCTGGCAAGTCGCAAAAACATTGATACTGAACTTATACCAGTAAAATGTTAACATCCATCCATCCATTATCTATACCGCTTATCCTTATAGGGTCACAAGCGGACTGGAGCCAATCCCAGCTGACATTGGGGGAGGGCGGGGAACACCCTGGACAGGTCGCCTGTCTATCACAGGGCTGACACATACAGGCAAACAACCAGTCACGCTCACGTTCACACCTATGGGCACTTTTGAGTTGCCAGTTAATTTATTGTGCATGTCTTTGGACTGTGGGAGGAAGCCGGAACACCCAGGGGGAACCCACGCAAGCACAGGGAGAACATGCAAACTCCACACAGAACGGCCCCAGGCCCTGGGTTCATACCCAGAACCTTCCTGCTTTGAAACAACAGCGCTAACCACTGTATCGCCATGCCGCCCTGCAAAACATTAACAATATATTTCATTTATTTTTCACAAAAATATCCAATCTTGTAATACTGTACCCACTGACTACAGCATTATTAAACTTTTTTTATGGTTATGTTCAGGAACTCACTGGTTAAGGTTAGGGAAAGATCATGGTCTGGTTTAATACAGAAAGAATTCATAGTGGCATCACAAATCATAGCATGATTATTAACATGTAACTAAAACCACAATCTTTCCTTAACCTTAACAATAGTGCTTTTGTTGCCTAAACCTATAAAGCACTACAACGTGTCATGCTTTGGAAATTAGCTTGTAGCTAAATTTAGTAAATTGCATTTTTTATGACATAGATTTTTTAGTTTTTTTTAACATGGTCCTGACAAATATATGTATTAACCTAAACAGTTGGGACCCAGGATGCAAACCCCGGTTTCTGGAGTCAATGTCAGCACTTTGTATGTTTGCCATCCACCTCCACCCTGTGACTCTGGTATGGTAGATAAATGTCATGCCTCAATCACTTAAAAAGACCTCGTCTGTGAACATAATCCAGGCAGGAACTGCATTTGACAACTTTGTTGGGAATACAAACAATTTAGTAATATATAAATGTAATTTCTAGGAGACAGGGTTGCTCTCAGTCAGAATCCAGATATAGATTTAAAAAAATGTTTGCTCCTTTTCAATTACTAAAATGACACAATTAGAAGAGTGTCTATCAATCAGTGTTTCCATCATCAACCTGGGTATATGGTGCTGATCACAGTCTCACTGCTGGGTTTCACACAATAATGTATAGCAATTTTTGGCACCCTTTTGTGGTAACATCAGAAGAGACAGAGTGGCAGGGAGCAGTGCATGCTGATGACCCATTCAACCCCAAATGATGTCATCTGGGTTCTTTTGCCTTGGGCATATGGCTTTTCAAGTGTGGGGTTCAAAGTGGGTATTTAGAGACAAAAACAAGACTCTTAAGCATTGGATGTGAAATAATTTTCTGCAGTTAAACACAAATAAAACAGAAATCCTGATTATCGCGTTGGACAACCTTCTCTCATTGATCTAATCTTGGTGCCTCTCTCCTCCATCCATTCAATCCAGTTGGAAAAGTTGTTTGGAAAAGGGCAGTCGCTGTCAAAATTCTGAGCAGCTTTGAAAGCTAGTGAGAATGTTGGGGGATGATTCTTCATCTTTGAGAGGAAAATTTGCACATAAAAGGCACTCTGATGAATACCAGAGCTGTCACTTTTCTGTAGGTTCTAGTAGTTCCATCGGTCTGAACCACTGCGGTTCAGCCACAAGCGAATTGCTTTGAGCGTAGAACGATGGATTCTCGACTGTATACCATTTATAGTCAGTGACATTTTAACACAGTGAAATTTGGCAACAAATGTATTTACTTTCATTTACTTTTATTGCAATGTCAAGGAAGTCACAAGGGTTGCACATATTTGAGATAATCATTGTTTTATTTTAGTCCATCCATCCACATATTAGAAATGATAAAATTAGTGTTGAGACGTTCACATTGGTGCTAAATTAATAGAGAAACAAATAATATAGAATATTTCAACAAAATATTTCACTGTATGTCTTTCCTTCCATATCTTTCGGCAGTTTTGCAAGGATCTTGTCCACTTCATAGTTACATTTATTAAAATTACTTACAGTGGCTATCATAGGGAGAGAAATTACCTAAGTTGTTGATGTGTGTTCTGTAGAGGTTATAGCACAGCTGACAAACACAAGTGAACATACATATGAACATTAGAAAAAGACATGTACAGCTTATTCACAAGACATACAGTGTAATCATCCAACAGAGAGATGCGTTAACTTCTCCACAGTGCAGTAACATATGGCATATTGCTGGTGATGGATACTCTCTAAACCTTCAATGATACAGGAATCTGAAATCAGGTTTATCACAATGTACAGTGGTAAGAAACAGTAAATGAAAAACTAAACTGGTCGAACCTCCTTTCACAACAATAACCTCAAATAAGCATTTCCTTTAGCTGGGGCTTCACATACTTTTTCCAACTTACTCTGTGAATGATTGAATGATGTTTTTCAATATGGACAAGAACAATACAATGATTTATTATTATTTATTATTGAGTTATTAGTTCAACTAGATTGTGTTTGGTCGTTATTGTAACCTAAATGAAGATCTGACCATATGTTAAGACAAATTCACACACAAATGCAGATAATTCCAAAGGGGTCACTTACTTTTTCTTGCCAGTGTAGGTGTACCTAAGGCATAATGTCATCATGTCATGTTTCAACAAATTCTGACAAAAATCGAAAACTGGTTAGAACTTGGTTGAACAAGGATTTCTTTTTAGGAACATTACAATGCTCTGCTTGAGTTCTGCGGTTTTCAGTCCATATATAATTGGATCTAAAAGAGGGGGAAATATTAAAATTGACACACCAAGAGCCCTTCTTATGTATGGGGATGCACTCTCAATCCGATGAGCAATGAGCGTACCCACAGTATTGATTTGTAAGATTAAGAAAACAACCAAATGTGTACCACAGGTCTGCATGGCTTTTTTCCGGGCATGTGACAGATTAGTCATAACACATGTACGCAAAATCTGTGCATACGTGTAAATTATTATAAACAGTGATCCGCCTTGAAGCAAGCAGATACCAGCTATTCCATAGAGGTTGTTCACCGTGGTGTCCTCACAGACCAGTTTCAATAACGATGGATTGTTACAGTACAAATCCACTACATTCGTCCTGCACATTTTTAATCGCACAAGCAACAAAAACAACGTGACCATCAATGAGAAATTTATGAGCCATATTGCAATGATAATTTTAATTAAGGTATTTGGACTCATGGTAACGTTATACCTCAAAGGACAACATATGGCAATGTATCTGTCATATGTCATGGCACTCAAGATCATCAAGTTTGCTGTACCATAAATATGAATCAAAAAAGCCTGAGTTACGCATGCAGGATGGGAAATCAGTCGGTTCTCTGTCACAATGCTGGAAAGTAGCTGAGGGAAAAAAGCTGTAGCTCCGACCGTGTCACTGATGGGCAAGTTGAGCAGCAGGATATACATGGGCTTATGTAGCTTTTTACTCACAACAATAGCTGCTAATACCAGCAAATTGCAAAAGACAATAATTAAATAGGCAAGTGTTCCAAATACAAACACAGGATAAATATGTGAAGTATATAAGCCCAATGTTGCCAGTGTAAGTACTATCCCAGAAGATGCATTTGTATACATAATTATACAGTCTTGTAGTGTTGTCTCCACTATTGGGGAAAAAAAAGTTCCTTGAAACTGATGGAGCTTCACCTGAAAGAAATGTCCTTATTAACAAACAAGTTTAAATGAAGTGTTTTGCATTGATTCAAATGTACCCCTATTGTCTTACCTGTTGTAATATGTTATCTTACCCTCACCTGCACTGTGTTGTAAGAAGCCATGAAAATGACTGTCTTTTATAGGCATTTACTGTAAACACTGAGATAACCCATGAGAATACAAAGCACATTACATCATAGTGCAGGAAACTGTTGTAACTAGACTGACATAGTTTTTATATATATATATATATATATATATTTATATATTTTATTTATATATATATATATATATATATTTGTGTAGATATTTTATTTATTGTTTTACCTGATGAATACATTTAAATCCTTGAAATCCTCGACTTGTCTCTGAATGATCAGAGTATTTTAGGTGTTTAAGCAAACAGCTCAATTTCAAAGGTTTCTAAACAGATCTGGAGAGAGGTTTACTGTCAGTTTTATTGATTGTCACTACTGAGTTACAAGCAAATTTCAGATATTATGTTTTTTTATGTTATGAAAATATCCCATAAGAACTGGATAAGAAACTTTCAACAACAATTACCACACATTCAACTAAGATATTCTACCAAGGAAAAAAATTCCAATAAAAAAATTTCAGTCCTTTTAAACTTGTTTCATACCTTTTCATGGAACTTGACATAGCAAACCATTGTGGCATAAGACAAATTCAACTAAGGTGTATTTTTACCACAATTATGCTGCAGTACACAGCCAGTGACAGCACCAGTTTCACTGTAGAGAGGAGTGAACGAAAAAATAATGCATCTCTTCGTTCCAGGATGTTACTTCAAAAAATCTCATGCATGGCAAAAAAATGATCAGGGAGCATCGGTATACCAAATCAAAAGGCTATATGATGTTTACATTTTGAGATAGGGTATCATCCAGATTTTGTAGGTTAAAGTGTGTGCACTGTGCATTGTGTGAAATTGGCTATACTTTGTGTGGGAGAGTCTAAGGGCAAGACTAGGTTCAGGGGTAACGGCAGAATTAATTTCTTTCTTTGCTTTGGCATCGGCTGTGACCTACAGTAGTCAGTGTACCATTCTCTTAGTAAATCATCAGGAAAACTCTGGTAGCACTACGGTATCTTCTTCCTTTGAAACATCACATTTGGGGTCAGGCCACAAGGAAACTTTCTTCCACCCACAGTGCGAACTCCCTGGTGTGATAGGAAAGTTAACTAGGAATTATTTCATGCCTTTTTAAATGTTTAGCTTCAGCTTGAAGTTTCTCTTCTGTAAAGAAATCTCTACAGCAGGGGTCCCCAAACTTTTTCCTGTGAGGGCCACATAACTTTTCACTTCTCTGATGGGGGGCCGGGTTCAGTTTGTAACAGAAAAAGTGTGACGATCGCAGGGGTTCCTAAACGTAAAAATTTATTGTTTTCTAGAAAGCCACACATAACCAAATAACCCTTTCCGGGTTCTTCACAGAAAAAAAAGTCAGGAAATAAATAATAACACTATTAATGAAATAAATAATAATAGTTCAGGGGGCCGGGCCAAATGTGGGGGCGGGCCGTATCCGGCCCGCGGGCCTTAGTTTGGGGACCACTGCTCTACAGCTAATGATGTGGGCAAGTCACAAAAATGATATATATGGATGTTTATATGATATATATTATGGATGTGAATTTTTATGTATATGTGCTCTGAGTATGATGATTAAAATGTTTTTTTCTGATCTTGCTTAACAACTACAAGGTCATACCCTGACGCACCAGATGGTTTGTTACACAGAACCATCTGGGAAGGAAATTGTTTGGAAACTGAGAGGCACTTTCAGAAAAATCATCATATGAGGTAGTAGGACAGTGGCAAAAAGGAAACACAACACAACAACAGGCTTCAGTCTGAGGAGCTTGGAAAGCAAATTGTCAGTGGACGATTCTTTCTGACTTTGTAAGGAAAATGTGTGTGTAAAAGGCAGTCTTACAAATACCAAAACAGTCACTTTTCTTTAGCTGCCACTAGTTCCTCCCTCAAAGCCATAAGCAAGTAGCTTGGAACCTGGCAGGATGGACTCTTGTGAGAAATCTAGCAAAGACTTGGTTTGTCTTTGCTGCTACTGCCTTTCCACACAGCTCCATAATGAAATTCTTAAATTTCATTTACACTGGGTACAGTGTAAATTCTCTTTGTTTCATTTATTTCAACATGTCAGCATTGCTAATGCTACGTAATATGACTTATGGATCTGAATGATGTGCTCTAAATATAATGATTAAAATGTTTTTGTGATCTCTGCTGTCTCTGGTTTGTTAGTGGAATTGATTGTGAATTAAGTAGCAACACATTTTGTCAAATGGTATTTTATTTTACTTGATGAGGCACAAAAAGGATAAATAATGGTAAGGCAATTGCAAGGTAATGAACTTCTGAACTACTGTAATTATTGGTATAGTAATAAGTAGTCAACTAATCGGGAATGACTTGTGAAGGTGTTCAGTATGTTGATTCATGGATATTTATGAACTAATCATTACATAATGACTCAGTCATATAGTATCTTTAAGTCTGTCCTCCAACACCAAGAACATTTTAATGTCAAAATTTCTGGCAAATTTATCTCAGTCTTTTTCTTTCAGTTACTGTATATAAAAACGATACCTGGTTATACAATAAGTATCCAATTAACAAATGTTATTTGGGCTGTTTTTCATTTTTGTTTGTTTTCATTGAATTACTGAAACAACTTGAAATATGTTTCAGATTTTATTAATGGACCACACAGCAAACATCAGCACATCTTGTATATATTGTACAAACTTTATTTTTGTTTGTTTTGGATTCAGCAATAATAGCAGTGCAACTGCAAGTTATTTGCATTACACACACCAGGTAGATGCAGTATGGTGCATGGAGTGCACGAAAAATAAATAAAAATGTGAACACTAAAAGAAAACAGGCTACAAGGTTCACTCTCCTTTCTAGTGTATATTTATGCAGTCATCTGTGAAGATGGTAATAACAAGTAAAGCAGCTAAATTTCAGACAGTTTTCAAAAGACTTCAAATGAAAATGTAATTTGAATGTTCAAAGTTCATTATGAGATTAATATCTAATATAATTCATAATTATTCACCATTGTAAAACACATATATAACACACACCAAAAGAAACACAAACAGAACCACAATAAAAACTTTTTTCCAAAGTAGTAACATGCATACTTATATGTATATTTATACATGGAAATATGTTCCACACATTTTCCAAATATTTTTTAATTTTTATTTTCCAACAACTTGTACTTAGGAAAAAACTATATTCAAATCCAAAATAAAATTCTGTTCTGTTCTTTTAGTTCATGCAGTTATTACAATTCCAAACTCAGTGGATATTGTTTCCAAAATAGCATTTACACTGTCAGAGTGCTCCTGAGATAGAACAGTGCAGTTCAAAAAGACAGAGTTCATTACTGTTGATCACCTACACTTTACTATTATAAAGAGAAAGTCTAGACATCCACTACCCTCTAACTCATGTTGTGAATTGGCGCTACACAAATAAAATTGACCTAAAGATTTAGACAGATACTCTATTTTTTAAGACTCTCAGGAGTGTGTGTCTTACTTCACTTGTATACAGCCCATATACAATTGGATTCAAAAGTGGGGGTACAAGAAATATTAGCATGCCCATTATCTTTTGCAAGTCAGCTGACACATTTTTGAATCTGTGAGATAAAATTGTGAAAGTTCCAACAACTTCAAAGGTGATTAATATAACCAACTGAGCAACACATGTGTTGACAGCTTTCGTCTTTGCTTGAGACCTTCTTGTAGCCACACATGTGATGAGAATCTTCACATAGGAAAATGCCTGAACGGACACACTTACAGCTTGCATGACTGCTGTGTTAAACAGTCCTATGACATTATTGACTGTCCTGTTTCCACATGTGAGCTTCAGTAGAGATGGGTTATCACAGAACACATTCATAACAACAGATTTGCACCTTGGGAGCCTTGTCTGCAAAGAGAACAATGATACAATCAAGACAAAGTCAAGACCCCAAACTAGAGAGATAATACAAATGACAACCCTGGGGGTCATAACAGAGCTGTAGCGTAACGGCATGCAGATGGCAACATAACGATCAAAGGACATTGCTGCAAGAATAAACAAAATTCCACCTCCATACATGTGGAGCAAGAATGCTTGTAAAACACAGAGAGGATAGTAAACCTTATTTGTCTCCGTAACAATATCTGAAAGTACTTTTGGGAGCATTGCAGTCATGCCTATCAGATCATTGAGCGGAAGACTGAACAGGATGAAATACATGGGTTTGTGAAGGTTCTTCTTCATAATGATCAAAGTCAACAAGGTCAGGTTGCAAAAGATGCCAAAAAAATAAATTGTAATACCAAGAAAAAATATGGGGTACTTTCCTCCGGGTGGAATTATGAATGGATCCAGGGTTAACTCAGAGAGGAACCCAAAAGATTTGTTTTCCATTTTCGCTTTGATTAGTGAGAAAAACAGTCATGATAATTCATTGTTGAAAATTGAGTCAAAGTCTAAAGCAGTCACAGTTTAGACAACTTGTCACTTTTAAAGTAGTACTACATGAAGTGCTAAGACCTGCCCTGCCCACCTTGCTTTATTTAATGCCACCATGACCATGACTTGTTTACGTCATCTTTTGCCTCTGGGACTGTCAGTGGCTTTATTAGGTGAATAATGTCAGGATTACTGAAAGTTAAATGTTTTGAGATCCCTGTATAAAGAAAAATGAACCTATGGAATCCTGCAGGTATTAAAGGTACATTCTATTTTATTAAAGTACTTTTCCAGAAATAATATGAATCTTCAAATTACAGCTTTTTAAATGAATGAATTTTAGGTCCAAATAAATTACTAAAGTGTGTCCTGAAATTACTTAATGTGATGTCACCAGTTAGAGGTGATGTTAGTGGCTTCACTATAAAGATACCCTCAAATTACTGAATCCATTCACAGCAAATGAATAAAATAAGATTAGATGGTGATTACAAGTAACAGCGAAAGTGACATAAGGAACAGGCTAAAGATATAACAGATAAAGCACAATTTAAAATGAAATGGATACAACAGAAATACAATAATGGACTATCATTAAATCCATTAAGAGTTTTATTGCACCTACACCAGTAGTATCTGATGTGAGACTGACTTAGTTCTTTGGAAATGTGGAGCTGTAGCTAACCTGGTGATTGATTGTATTCAAACAGAAAAAATCAGGCCATATTAAAGAAAAAATATCTTCTCTTCTTGCAAAAAAGATGAACAAGTGTTCTGTAGCAATAAGCGGGTTATGATTCAAATAATATATTTGGGACTTAATAATGACCAGTACTGTTGATCCAAACATTTCCTTAGGTAGTTCCATAACCACTGTTGATTCAAAGGAGTGACAGAAAGTTATTTTGAATCCTCACTAAATTGTAAAAACATTATGGTACCGCATCAGTGGCCTGTAGGCTCTCATAATAATTGTTTTTTATTTGACATTACAAATAGGCTGTAATCTTTTCAGTCACATGTCTTTAGGTATAAGGCTTTTCTTAATTATCAATTATATTGAATGTATTGTAGTCTCTACACTGTGGGACAATCAATCCAAAGAGGCTGGGCTTTTTATATATTCACTATTTTGCAGTCACTTTAACCTCTTACATTTACAGGTATCTCTGTTTTATAACCCCAGCAACAGAGTTAGTTGTCATTTTAATGGTGGACTATGAAGTCTAATTTCAAATCTACATTTTGGCCTACAGTGCTGCTGAGACCTGGCTGGATTTCAAAATTTGGCTTTAAAATTATTTTCTTTTCCTTCATTTCCATTACATTAAGGTTTTAATGATATTGCGCAGGAATACTGGAAATGATCTTTTCCAGGAGCTTTACGGCTTAAATGGCTACTGCGACAATATCATGTAACAGGATACAATACAAGTTGGCAGAATTACATCAGCTAGATGCCTCATTACTTTTTCGAAACTAATTTATTAATGAGTCCCATTGAGACATGATTAAATGATGTGTTATTAACTGTCTCACAACACAATTAATCTCTGGACAATTAGCCTAGTAAACCTCTGGTTGATAATGACTGTCCTTGTTATTTGCTAATGAGGATGTTGTTAAATAACACCCATGGGAGGCTGTAGCCAGTGAGTTTGCATGTGACATGATAACTTGTAAACATTTGATACTTTAACTTGAATCAAGTGTGTTTCTATGTAAAAACATTTTAACAGATTAAATTCACAGTGCCACAACATAGTCTTTACTGAAAATTTGTTTGTCCTCTATCCATCTTCATTGTTTTATACAAAGATATTCCTACTTTTAATGAATATGTGAAATACCTCAATAAATTCAAAATATACAAATATATAACCATATAAATATTACACTGTTGGGTCCTTTCATATTTTTTGATACATCTGACAGGAGAAAAATTCTAATTGAAATAGCATGTAACTGAAGTGGTCACATCAGGCGTTTGGGGACTAGTTCATTGTTCATGCACACAAAAGGGCAGTTAGGACATTAGAACATTAGACTAATCGTCTCACCCAAGAGAAATGGACGTAATGGACCCTTGTGTTGCTTTGTTAATTGATTTGACCCTCGAATTACTTTCTCTGGTCTTTCCCCTGTGCACTTTATAACAATTGTACACGGTTCAAGCAGAAGACCATGTCAGGTTTCACTCCTGTCAGCCGAGAACAGAAATCTGAGGCTGCAGTGGACACAGGCTCAGCAAAACTGAACAGTTGAAGACTGGAAAAATGTAATGTAGTCTGATGAGTCTGGATTTCTGCTTAGGCGCACAGACGGTAGGGTTAGAATTTGGCATGAACAGCATGAATCCATTGACCCAACCTGCCTTATGTCAACAATCCAGGTTGGTGGTGGTGGTGGCTTAATGGTGTGTAATGGATGTTTCCTTGGCACACTTCGGGTCCCTTAATACCAGTCAATCATGGTTTGAATGCCACAGCCTGTCTGAGTATTGTTACTGACCATTTGTGTCCCATTATGGCCACAATGTACCATCATCCAATGACTTTTTTCAGCATGATAACGCACCATGTCACAAAGCAAAAGTCTCAAACTGGTTTCATGAATATGACAATGAGTTCAGTGAACTTCAGTGGCCTCCCCAGTCACCAGACCTGATTCCAATTGAACACCTTTGGGTCATCAATTAACATAATCAATATGAAGCACTGGGTTTGGGTTTGACTGGTGAAATGTATTTAAAAAAATACCAGATGAGGGGGTTGACTTAAATTCACAAAAAAGGATGTGATGTCCTGTTGATTAAAGGGGCATCTGACCTCTGACCTCAGGGGCTTTTTAAACTTTCACTTGCCCACCATGTGTCTAAAGCTTTCCCTGCCTATCCATGTGGGAATCTACAGTTCAAGGAGCCTAACCCTTGTTAAATGAAGCACTTTTGCTCCAGTGTTACTCAGGCAGAAGATAAAAGAGCTCAAGATCCAGCAACTCCAGATTCCCACTTCCACAGGCAAGGTAGTATCCTTTATTAGAACAAATTCTCTAGAGTTATTTCAACATACAACACTGAGTCTATGCCTGCTTATAGTTTGTGTTGAGCATTTATTGGATATATTTACGGGATAAAGGTCCTCATCAATGGAACTTTGTGCTACCACTCTGGATGTGTATGGTTGATTTTATGTTTATCATGTAATTGTCTCTTCTGCAGAACACTCTGATGCACATTGTATTGCTACAGGAGAAGGAGGCTCAAATTAATAATTAAAAAGTAAGTATTGTCTTTGCACATATGACATTTTTGATTTTTAATTGAATAAATGTTCATATTTTAGATGGTTTTTTTTCCATTTGTCTTTTTAGATTAAAAAACTAAATTTGCAATTAAAACAGAATCGTGCCTAATATGCAACACAAAATGTTTCCCATAAACATTTATTTTTGTTTCAGAGTAGATTTTTTTTCCCACCATCACTACCATTAATTTTTTTTTCTCTTTCAGGTTTTCCATCAAGTTAAACAGAATGGAAAGAAACATGACAATTTCAAGTGATATCTTAGAGATCCAAGGTTTTGACATATCTCCAGAGTTCACATACCCTCTGTTTTTCTTGCTGCTGTTTGTTTACTTTTCCCTGCTTTTTTCTAACATTGGAGTTCTCGTGCTTATCATCACTGAGAAGAGTTTGCACCAGCCGATGTACATCCTTTTTTGTAACCTGTCTGTCAATGATCTGATAGGTAACACAGTCCTACTGCCTCAGCTGATGGCTCACATCATTTCAACTGAACGGTTTATCACCTATAACCAGTGCGTGATCCAAGCCTTTCACAGCCACACGTTTGGTTCAGCTTCACACATGATTCTCGTCATTATGGCAATCGACAGATATGTGGCCATATGTCACCCCTTACGGTACAGCTCCATTATGACTACCAAGACTGTGTTCTGGCTGTCAGCAACTGCATGGGGGGTGTCATTAGTGCTCGTGTCTGTTTTGATAGGTCTTACAGTGAGGTTGTCCCGTTGTAGATCAGTTATACAAAATGCTTACTGTGACAATGCATCACTGTTCAAGCTGTCTTGTGAAGATGTCTCCATTAACAATATCTATGGACTCTTTTTCACTGTGCTACTGTTTAGTTGCTCAATTGGAGGCATAGCGGCCACCTACTTCAGAATAGCTCTCATCTGCTGGATCAAGAAAAACAAAGAGTTGAATAACAGAGCACTGCAAACGTGTGCTAGCCACCTTGTTCTTTATCTTATCATGCTCTGGTCAGGATTTTTAACCATCATATTGCATCGTTTCCCAAATTACCCAGATTTAAGGAAGATTGCATATATTTTATTTCATGTTGTCCCTGCTAATTTAAATCCAATCATTTATGGAATGCAAACAAGATCATTACGGGATAAAATTATCCAAATATTGCAAAGAAAATTGTCTCCAACCTAATGCCTCCTACCGCCATTCAAGACATATAAACAGACACAAACAACATGACAGACCTGTTCTAAAGCCTGTCTGTATCTGACGCACAAAAGCTGTTATACAATGATGTTTGTTTCAATTGCATGTAATAAGTCACTTTAAATTTAAGTTGCAGTTCCTTCTGCATACTCTTGTAAGTATGTGAAATGAATATTTGTTTCAATATCCAAAAAAACTCAGGCAAGCAGGCAAAGAAACACAAGATCTTTATCTTCTGTTACCAAAGTTAATACTGTTAATGGATAAATTAGATAAGTACATCTTCTGATTTTCAAGTTAAATTTCTAAATTCAACACAGCAGATTATCATCATAAAGTGTAAAGACAGAAGAGTGAGTATCAATACTAGTTTCCCAGGCCTTTGGTGCTAGACCCCATAACCAGCTCTCTACCAACCTCTTGTGTTTCAATGCCAGAACAACATCAATAATGCTTTGGGTTATGTTAATTTTGATTATTACAAAATTAATTCATTCAAATTCATTCAAAAGGATAAAATAATAATTTCCATTGACCTTACCAGCCTTAACAGTTTATGTAAAAATGACTACCAGTAAATATACAATTAATGTTTATCCATGTATTTATTTGTACTTATTGAACTCAGATGTCAGTACTGTGTTTCATTACACTACAATAAAATAATAAAATAAAAAAAACCTTTTATACATATAATATGAATAAAATTATATGTACACTATTTTATCTGAAATTAACAGCAGTTTCCTTTTTATTGATTAATGAATCTATTAACGTTTTTCTTCATTCGCTGCAAAATGGGTGCTAAAGATAGAGATAGAGATTTAAGTTGGTAATTGTGTGCCTCATTAAAGATTTACAGGACTAATAACACTGCAGAATGACTGAGGTCATAAAAATTAAATTTGAAAACATTTTTATATGATAAAATGAAAACCAGGGAGTGAGTCCTAATAAAAGGTTCAGTTTATATTGGAGCATTACTTACTATTACTTTTGACTCTAATGACAGGATTTGATCATATACGCAGTTGAATTATTAGCTCAATTCTCCTTGATTGCAGAGTTGCGCTAATCTCCGGAAATTATGGTCTTCCCACATACATTGTACAAGAGTAGGCTGAATACATTTCTGAATAAGACGATAAGAACTGTTGTATTTCCAAAAAAATACTGTCCTTGTCTTTCCTCAGCGTTTGCTGTAATGAGGCTGTATTTCCATCTAGTAGGCCACAGATCTTGTGATGAAAGGTCAATCAGAGGTCTCATCAGGTCCAGTGGTCTGATTAAAGTTACCCTCACATGAAATCTGGCTCAATAACAATTCTCCACTTCTCTGAATGTAGCAGAGCATGTTTTTCAAATAGTTCTTCAAATCAAAAGTCATTCAAAACACAGTTCTACTGATTAAGCATTCAGTCTGTTTTCCTTTGGCTTCAGATTAAAGAGTTATGGCCCATTTTGCAACATAAAGACCAGGGATAATACACATCAAGAGAGGAGCAAATGGTTGTGATCCAGGGGATTTAACAGATAATCCATGTGGGTTACACTGAGACTTGTTTTCTCATGTTGTGATTTCATACACGGAATCTTCCCTGGTTGTATGTTGACTGTTCGGTGAAGTTGAGTGATTCTCTCTTTCACTGATTAATTTCATGATAATAAAATTACATTTAGAATTACATTTTACAAATTGCAATTATTAAGTCACACTCATACTAGTGTATTTATTTATCAACTTTTGTATTTATTTTCTAAATTATATTAGTAAAATAAAGCCAAATTTTCATTATTTTCCACCCATATGCAAATGTAATACATGTTCATCTACATATCTAATAATCTATTATTTCAGATACAAAGAAATAAATGTTGCTGTAAAAATTTTTTATCAGCATATAATTTGAAAAAAAAGCATGAAATAGTAGAAATACTATAACTATTAAATTGTATTGATTTGACGACAGACTTTTTTTTTTTTGGCTGAGCTTAATAACTTTCACATAACATTAGAACGAAATTTAGGGAATGTAAGTTGTCAACAACTGAACCCATAACCAAGATGTTTATCAAAAGTTGAATTTTACTTATACTTAGGACTGCAGTAGCTTGAGTGATGACTCGGGCTCCAGATTGAACTATTTCTAAGAGGTTTGGACATCTGAATGTTAAGTAAGTTACTGATTAAAGTATTGTACTTAATGAATCCTCTACTACCCTGTAATGATCTTTGTCTTACACGTGTTAACACTGTCCTTAAGTCCAACTTCTCAACAGTTCTGCAGTTAGATGGCTTTGCCCATGATGAGCAGGCTCATGAAAAACACCATTATGAAAAATATCCACATGAAGAAGCGATCTAAAACTTTGGCTACCTTCTTCCACTCCCCAGTCCTTTTCTGCGTGGCCCTCTGATCTCTGTAACAGTTGGCTATGTACTCAATGTTGCGCAGCAGCTGCCTCTCATTGCTTTGGGAGCAGCAGGAAAACTCTCTGTCTTTTCTCTCTCCCTCACTCACACCTCCCTTCCTGCATCTCCTTGGACCCCCCGAATCTCCACAGTCCATGCTCATGAAAATGCCATTTTTCCAAGTGCTGTAGTGGTTGGTAGGATTCTTCCCAATTGAGCCTATTGGACTCATCATCTGATCCATGTCTTCCCTCTCCTCTGAAGTCACTGTCTCTTGTCCTCTCTCCATTTTGAAGACACAGTCCTCTCTGCCTGGTCCTGCCTGACCGTTCATGGTGCAGTTGGTGTTCTTTACAAGTGGAGGCTCCTGTTTCTCCGGCTGTGGCGACATGCAGTTTTCCCCAACTTCATAAACGAAGCACATTCTGGCCATGTACTGCAGAATGACTTTCTTGGCCCACTTGGGAACAGGCTTGGCATCCGGGCCACAGTGGTGTATGTTCATGATGAAGATGGTAAGGGCAGTGGAGGCTGTGATCATGGTCATGGTTGCAATGTAATACTTTCCTGTGGAAGAAAATAAGATAAGGAAATCAACATAAAGTTAGAACTTACACTTATCACACATGTTGGGTTTTGACCCCAGTATATTCCCCTTACCAATAAGAGGTACGTTCTCAGAGGGTGGCATGATCTCTGCAACCAACAACTGAAAGACAGTGAGGGCCAACATTACAGTGACTCCCAAAGACACCTTCTCTCCAGAGTCAGCAGGCAGGTAGAAGCCCAGTGGAGCCAGAAAAGAAATCATCACACATGGTATGAGCAAGTTGAAGACATAAAAGGAAGCTCTTCTCTTCAGTTTCAGTGTGTAAGTCACATCTGGGTAAGGATCGGCACAGCAGCCATACAGAATAATGTTCCTCTTAGCCGGCATACCCAGCACCTCCCATTCGACATTTTCCACCAGGTCAGCCAGGTCAGCACTCTCCATGGCATTTTGGATATCCAGCTGGTTACCGTTGTAGGTCCAGGAGCCATAGGTGAACCTACATTGCTGAGCATCGAAGGGGAAGAAAGACACGTCCACTTTGCAAGAGCTCTTGGTGATAGCTGGGGAATCCCACATTATCTGGCCATCGTGTCGGATCACCACATTGGTGTCCATAGGGCCAGTGAAATGATCATCTGCACTGAAAGACAAAGAAAACATGTCTGGAAAAAGAAATTAGAGTAGCTCTGTTGACATTCACACCAAGAGCAAATAGATTTTTTGGATACCTTTTTAAAAAATGTTATAAGAGAAGCTGCAATTTCCTGGAGTACGTGGAGAATGATATTTGAGAGAAACTTGATCAGGATACTAAGGCACAAGTACACCAAATGAGGGAAGAGTCAACACATTTTGGAGAGTTGTATCATTCCTCAGTGTTGTGTCTGCATTTTAAATCTTTTCAGCAGTGCTAAATGTTTGTATAAGCATGTGTTTAGCATACATGCTACCTGATGTTTTTAGGTTATCATAATCAATATAATGTCATCAGAGGCATCACTAGGACTTCTTTCCTCCACATCAAGACATGTTCCATGGCCCCACACCTACTCAGGCAGCACTGCTCTCCCTTCCTCTTTGTCATAAATAAATGATTTTGAAAATTATTGTTTTCATTGTCAGCTGGACTACTGCAGTAGTTACATTACTGGTGTATAAAAAGCAGACAGAGGCCTGGACACTCCCATGAATAATGACTTCAAGGACTGTTCAGCTTGTGCCATGTATACTGACCAATAAGAGCCACAGTAGGATAATAATTGCATGATTAACTCAATACCAGTCCGACCTACTTGTTATATAGGACTATATCAGGTCTCCATACATAACTACTAGGTATGCGGATGGTATCAAGTCCATCGTAATCATCTTTATTCCATTTGAGGTGTGCATCAACCCACACTTGCCGTATCCATAAATATGCAGTCAAAATTTGGTTTCGCTCATCCTGTAAAAGATTGAAATTTATACATAATAAATGACAGATACATATGAGAAGTAAACACAAATATCATGACACAATAAAATAGCATTACTGATGTAATGCTATTGTGTGGGTATCAGCACTAGGACTGCAACTAATGCAGCCATCTAAGCTATAAAGCTGACAATAATTTTTTCAAATAATGATTCATTGTTTAGTCCATGAAATATCAAAAATTGTGGGAAAATACCAATCACAACCTCCCCACACCCCAAGGTGATGGCTTTTTATGTGTTGTTTTGTTCAACCAAAAGACAGAAGCTCAAAGATATTCAGTTTACAGTAATATAAAACAGAAAAAAGCATCAAAGTATTTTGTTTGGGAGGTGGAGGGAATGTGCACAAAATGCATTTTTTCACAATTCTTGCTTAAAATGTTACTGAAACAATGAATCAGTGGCAGATTCTGTGGATTGACAAGTCAATTAATTATAATTAATAATCAGTTGTTTCAGGTCCTGTCTGGATAATTCATCTTCAGATATAAAGCATTGTGTAAACTGTGGTGTTTTACCATGTCGATAATTTGTGACAGTGTAACCTGCAGGGTCACATTCAGGATGGTGTTTGTGTCCTCCACAGGCCTCAGCGCACTAGTATAGTTGGTGAATAAATCATTCAGGAGCTTATGAGCATATTTCCCATGAGCACACCAACAGGCTAAGACAGGGAAAGAAACAGTTTACAGCCATGTCACCATGTATTTCAGTCATTTACACCACATTAAATTTTAGTTCCATTTATTATGTTTTTTTTTTTAGTCTGGCAAAATGAAGTATTTTAAAGGACATTCCTGTGTGATCGTTTTTGATGAATCAGTTTTCTGGCCAGTGGCATTCATAGCAAATTCAGTGGAGAGGAGGCAGAGATGGGAAGAAAGAGAGAACATGAGAGGAAATGTAGCTGCATGACAGATGGCAGAAGGGGACACAGGGGATGTTAGGTTAGATTGCCCTTCTCTAAAGCTCTAGAAAGAGATCAGGCAAATCTGACCTTATGTACCAGCAGCAACTTGCTCTGTTCACCCCGTGTATGTGGAGTGTAGCATGTGTTGATTGAACACTTAACCCACTGGACACACAACATGTGAGAATCAAAATGAGCTTAAACAGGGAGATTCAACATTCAGGTCCTGTGAAAAGAATGGAGTTAGAAATGATTAATCGAAAGGACATTAGAAATACCATATTTAAACATAGTTTTTCATGTTTTTATAAGGGAATTATTCGTGGAAGTTCTACATCCATAACTTCAAAATAACGAAACACTTGAGAGAGGATGTGTGAACTGTTTTAAAAATAGAAACAATATCTTCTAACTGGGGCTTGTTTCCAATGTCAGCATTGGATTTGAGCTAGCCAGATGTTAACCCTGAGCTGGATACAAAGAAGGTCTATGGGATTATGATGATAGCAAAATCCCTGAACAACTGGCTGCAAGTTTGCGAATTCCGGGTAACAGCTTTCATGGAAGAGGAAGGAAAATCTGAGAAGAAATGTTGGATGATCCATAAAATGTTAAAACAGTGATGTTAATAAAAAAATGAATTACAAAGATTTTATGCAAGCTTTCTTTATCCTACATCTTGTGTCATCCTCGTCGTCTTTTCTGGTACATAATTTTGATTAACTATAGGCAAGAAAAAATATCGTATATGAGGTCAACATTTTAACTTAGAATAACATGAATGGAAACTTACGTGGCAAAATACTGACACACAGAAGCAACCGAAATAAAGTTTGGATTCTCCGTCGTTTCATTCTGGTGAAACAAGTTATCTCGACCCAAAGACCATTTGAGCTGTTCTGTACCAGACAAGTTTACGAATTAAAAATCAAAAACAGAAAAATACAAAAAATAGAGAAAATGGAGAGAAAAAGAAAGAAAAAGCAGACCGGTGGTGAATTCAGCAGTAATCAGTCGTGCGTTTTAGATCTAGACCTGCACAAATGCACAGATGAATCTGGAAAAGAAAAGAAGAGGCGGGGCAGCGGATTTACAGAATGAACAAGACCTAATGCAACTACATGTTAACCCCAAACACACATTGGACTCACATACAGCTGTTACACACAGGATCTGTTTATGGAAAGAAAAAACGAAAATGAAAATAGACCCTTTGTTTACTCTGCTTCAGCACCACGGAGAGCTCTCAGCTCCGTCCTCTAAAAACAGCCAGGCAGTAAACCCAGCAGTTTGCGCTTTTAGTTTTTACATAGAGAAACACATTTTATTTTGCATGTGGTCTGAGCATCATTTTTACATACAAACGTGGCAACCTCCTCACTCTCCTCCGCTCACTTTTTCTTCCGGGTGCTGCTTCTTCCACACCTACTGCATTTCCTTCCTGTTTTCTGTCTCACAACGAGGATGTTGCATCTGCAGGCCTGTTAACATCTGCTGGGAGAATCTGACTAAAATCTAACGGATGCAAAAATGTCGCAGGAATTTAAGATAGCTGGGTGATCTCCAGCTTAAAGGAACCCTCCCTATTTATGGTACATGGAATATTCAGGTCCATCCTGCAGCCTGAATGTGATCGTAACAGCGTAGTTACTGACGAGCCAGCTGCGTGTAGTTGCGGCAGCAGTTATTTTTAAACAATAAACAGATTGCAGGTAAGTTGAGTTCGTTTTTCAGACTTCAGTATAATTGTTCAGATGTTCAGTAAATACATGCATTTGTATCAAAATGTTCCAAATTAATGAATGGTTAATATTACAGTCTAAGTGTACATGACATGTTCATTAATTTCCAAATGTACCTCATGAGTAGCCTATTGATTCATGCTTTGCACGGAGCTATTATTGCCACATGTGTATGTATGTACATCATGATGGCGATGAAGATGTTTTAAAATCAAACATTTCATTGTTTCAGACCAAGATGCTACAAGGCTCTAACATCTTGGGGCATGAGAGGCCCCTGGTCATCAGGATATCATTCACAACCTGTGTTTTGACTACAGTGTGCCTACCACTGCTTGGACTAATAGCTTGTGTCTTCATTTCCTCTGTTTTTCATTTTGAGGACTCTACTGGTACACATTGCCAGGTAATGTCCTTATTTTGCAAATGTAACCAACCATATTTTTCTTACCTTGGTGTTAACAAAACAAGACAGATCTGCTACATGTAGTTCCCTGTGTCCTATTGTGGTTTAATTTGGAGAAATATTTTTCTCTCCTTCTGTTGTTGTCTCCTTTCAATACTTCTTGGTTTGAGATTTGACTTTAATGCTGAACAATCATTTGAACCAAAACTGAATCATTTCTGTGTTTCCAGGTTCCTAACTACCTGCCATCCATCAGTGCCTCCATAAGCCTAAGTCCTGAGTGCCACATATGGCGGTTTTGCATTGGACTGCACTCAGCACCGAGGTTCCTTGTGGCTTTTACCTACTTCAAATTTTACAAGACACGATTTGCCTCGAAGTTCCCTGAGAGTCCACTCAGCTGCTTGAACCTGGCTTTTTCTATTTCTGAAAACCTCGGCCTCTTGCTCCTCACATATGTATCATCCAGTGAGACATACTGTGGGTAATCCATATTTTGAGATCATTTCAAACACAGTGCCTTTTATTGGAGAGATTTTAAGTCAAACATATCATGTACATGTATATATTGTTTGCTCCTTAGTTGTACATAAGGAAGGCTTTGTCCTGTTCATCATCAGCTCCCTCATCTACATGCTGATAACCTGCCGTTTGTGGAAGTCCATTAAGAAGTATTCACTGAGTCCCGAGGTGAGGTATTCACACACTGTAAATTAAAATCCCTCACCTGATTTGCAGTATTTCAGTCTAACTCAGTGATATTGTTTTACTGCTCTCATATAGGATGCCAAGTCTCATCACTGGAAAGTGCGTTTTTTACTTCTTAACATATCTTTCCTTGCTTTTGCTGGATTCTTTTATTGGAAACACAACATGTACTGTGAATCAGGGAGTAAGTATTAAATCAGTTTGTAAAGGTTGTTGAACAGTAAATATTGAGGAATGTTTGCAATAATGTCAACTGTAGCTACAAAATACTGACCTAAACATGGATATCTATTATATACCACTGTTTCTTCTTTTCACAGGTTATACATTATTTGCCGTGTTTGAGTATCTTGTCGTCTTCTCCAATATGGCCTTCCATCTCACGGCTGTGTGGGACTTTAAAAGCCAGGAGGTCATGGTCATTTCATCCTCGGAAGATAAAAACTTCTGACTAGAAACTCTAGGACCAAGTGCTAAATATACAACCTCTCAATCGCCTGTTGATAACAGCCTTGATCCTGCTCAAGTGGAAGAGTGGGATGAAGGCCTTTTCCATATATTTCCATGATGATGGCTCTCGTGTCCTTAGGAGTTATAGATGTCAGACAAGTACAAACAACAAGATAAGCACACATGCTTTTTTGGACCTTTGTGTCTCATTCATGGATGCCTTCACCTACATACAGTATGTTATGTAATGTGTAATTTCAAATTTTGTATAATGCGCAACACACATGGTCATACTGTATGTGTGCCAAAGTAAAGTGATAGTTCTTTCAAGTATGCTTGGCTTTAATTTTCACATACAAAAGGCGAAGAATGAGGAGTGACATAGTGGAAAGCAGGGCATACTTCAAGCATTCCCAATTTTGAGTGTTAGATACTAGTGTCCACACACAGAAACAATGGCTTCTGACACTATGTATTTTTCAACATTCAGATTTCCCCAGCAACTACTGTGCTGTAATACTCCAAATGTATTATTGAGACCTCTATTAAGACCTGACGTTGTCATTAGTCCTGTTTAGATTTAAATTTTTACTCATTTCAGCAATATCTAAGCTTTAAACAAAAATCCAATTTAATATTCAAATGTGAATTCTCTGTACTACATGTGGCCATAAATCCCTGTTGTTAATCTACAGCAGGTATTATGATCACACACTGCTTACCTAACTGTGACCCAAATGCTAATGCTACTGGGTAAAAAACCCCGCATCCAGATACAAGTAGGTATTCCGTGGATGCCAAAAAGCATGCTTGTGGAAGATGTTATAAAATCCAATTGAATTCAACTGAGTTTTAAGTCTGTTAGTAAATATGAAATGATATGATTACACACACACACACATAGACACATATAGAGTGACTTACCAGTTTAATAGGTTTGCCTATAAAATCTCACACAGTTAACACAACATTTCCTCAGTGAGATCCTATGTTTGTGAAGCTTGTAATGCTGTTTTTGTTGATACTATGTCAGAGAAAGGAGAGTATGGTACTTGTACAAACACAAATCCCTATATTGTGTCATTAATAGTTTCAATAACACTTCAAGCATGTGTATACAACACCTTAGGATACATGTATATACATATATATATATTTATGTTATTTTAAGCACCACTGTGCAGTATCCCTATCCTTATAAGATGGTAAAGTAAGACTACTCGTAATATGACATCCAGATATGAGTGTCTGCTATACACCATAACAGAACTGCAATGCTCTGAAGCCCCTTTTCACCCTCTCTCTTCAACTCCAATCCTGGTGATGATGCAAGTTCTGGCTAAGCACTAGCAATAACGCTCATTTTGAAACCAAGAAAAAATTATACTCATCTACAACAAAAGAAAAGAAACAATACAGAAAACGGTATTTTTACTTCCAACTGTTCCACCCACGAGCGTGCATTAAGTTAATGAGTAAAAACCTCCTCTGAAATGTAGGGAGCACAGACAAATATAAAAGGAGACCTGAATTTATGACAGATACAGTTGGTCATCACGGTTGCATTTTTTATACAGATCATATCTCAGTATTAATAAATTCACATATGAAATATATTTAAAAAAACTTCATTATTAGTTTTAATTGCAATTTGGTCTGAAAACCTCAGGGAAGAGCTGCTGTATGTGAGGACAGTCCGACAAACAATGAACAAAGAACCCAACTGAAATATGATGTTTGTTACACATCCTGAATATTAATAATAATATAATTTTTGGATGTAACTTGCTCATTATATTTATTTATATGCACAGCATAATATTTTGAACTTCTTTTTTTCAAGCAGATTTGCATGCTATAAAAAGAGTGGGCTCGTCATTTATATCTCTGCAGTCCGCAAGATCAGATCCTAAACCAGCTTCCCACATCCTTTTAGTTTCATTTGTATTATCCACCTTGGAATTGAATAACTCATTATAAAGATATTTAACTATCTGTCTATAAAGCTCTGACTCTGTAAAAACTTAAAAGGTGTACTGTGACAGGTACATACTGTAGAACTGAGCTTGAAAAATTGCGTCATTTTCCTTTAAATTTTACCTGCAGGCGTTTTGGTGTGATGGCTTATATTCTCCACTAGATGGCCCACTTCAGCAGTTTGTTTAAATATGATGTCCGGTTTACACTCCAGACGGTAGGGGGCGAGACCTGCTGATGGTAACCAGGGGCTCGATGCTGCAGAAGAAGACAAGCTAGCGTCTGTCCACATTCTGCGGCTTTTTCGGTTCAGTCTCTCGGTCGCGGGGAAAGAGACCGACACATTTTTTTTTCTTTTAACAGGAGGTGGAGTTCGCTGTGCTTCAACTCCGGGGAACCAGGCATCTGCTGCAATGTTAACACAGAGCTGAAACTAAACATCTGCTGCCTCTGATACATGACAGGTTAACTTTATTTTCTTGTTATTCATCATTATATTAATGATATTGCCATCTAGCCTAGCTAAAACTACAATTGCTATTTTATTAACGTTCCTTGTCTGAGTTGCGTTTAGCTAAACCTCAACTGTGGCTAACGTGCGTCTGTAGAAAATTCAAGTCGACACCGACAAAAACTAACTGAAAAAACACGAAGGGGTTAATGTGAATGCTTTCTTAGAAGGGATTTTTAATGTTACTCCCCCTTTGTTTGGATATTTTACTTCATTTCCTAGTTAGCCGAGGTGGTTAGCTAGCTAGCCAGGGCTTGTCAGACATCCAACCACAAGCAGACGCAGATAAACAGGCTGATGTTACTTTTCATAATCTTGTTATGTTTCTCCCTGAGGTGACATGTGTTTGCCACCTGGAACCCCAAAGCACAGCACAGCTCAATTGATAAAGTCAGGTTTAAAGGATTCCTAAGCTAAAGCCAGGTATTAGCAAGCTAACGACTGGACATTGATTCATTCAGGAAGAAGAAGCACCCTTGAGAAGTAATAGCATGTGTCTGCGGTTGCTGCAGGGGATCTTTATGTAACTAACCGTATTTCTTGATGTGCCCTTCTCCTTGCTAAGATGTCTAATGTTAAGAGAAAAAGCAGCTAAATTTTGTTTAATAATGAGCGATGTTCAATGGATTAACCAAGATTAAATTCGTTATTGTAAAATCATCAAAATTTCAAGGTTCTCTGTTCTCCTTTTTCCAGCATACACCAGTCATGGAGTTCAACAAATTTGTGACCTTGTGGATATTTTGCTTATGCCTCGTTGGAGAAAGTTGGACCGACAAAACAAGTTCACCCACATCAGATAGTCAGATTGTTGAAAACGAGGTGTCAGGTGAGTACATCAGCCATGGCGTAAATTTTTTGCAACATTTTTTTAAAAAGTTTATTTTTGTCCACCTGTCAAACTGACACGCTATAGATTTGCAGAGTAGAGTATTACTGTTGGTGCCACATCTTTGTGATTGTGCAGGCACTAAATGTAGCCATGCTGAGAATAGTCGGGCTGGCATTCAACATTAAGCCCTGTCCTCCAACTTAGATCAAGCCACCTACTCAAACAGAAGAAAATTGATTTAATGGTTAGTGGAGCACATGAGCAGGGTTGAAGTAGTTTCTGAATCTGAGTAATAGTTAAAATATTAAACAATTTCCAATAAATCCAATAAAAATTGGGATTAGTGCATTGGTAGTATTTTTTTTTTTTTGGCTGATTATTTGGCTGTACGACACATAACATGAAATGTTATTCTTCATTACATTATAGTTGTGTAATTTTAAAAAAAGATGGCCTAAATCATTTAATTAAGATGCACAGTACTATTGAGGATGAAATAATAAGGTACTGTAATATAGACACTAACATCTTGGATTTGCGCTTATCATATGTGTCACCAAAATTCATAACGAAATGACTTAATGTAACCATGTTAAAGCCAGTGTAGGTCTCTCATAAGAGCATAACCCCTCCACTGCTGCACTATATTACACAGCTAAGTTTTTTTTAAATTAAGGTTTCATTTAAGGCACAAACATGTTCAGTAAATTAAACAAGATCCTAGTGTCCAAATATTTCACTGTGATAATCTCTTGCCTCAATCCATGAAGTGATTTAACATGAATGATGAATGTAATATCTGTCAAGCATGTCTTAAGCTTTAAACTGTGTGCAAACCCTATAACTTGAATATATCTGGGGAAACATGAGAGAGTTATGACATACTATGACTAAGATTTACATTTTGAAAAATTTAACTTCACGTTAATCACTATACTGTTAGCAACAACTGGGCAAAGACCCAGTACTGTGAACTTTCTCATTGTGATCTATTGTTGGTACTGTTGACCAGTGTGGTTAAACAGGAACTGCTGAGACATTGTCCAAGTTGCTCATACACATTTTGCACTTGAAGCAATTTTACTAAAGCATTATGCAATAGTCCCAGGAAGCCACTGCACAGTGAAGAATTTAATAGTGGCAATGATTTACAAAGCTTCACTGGAATTTTGAATGGCAGTAGGACTCCTAGTAACTCCTGCAGTTATGAAGTGGCAATGTTGAGTGTGTTCTTCATCTACATCCAGGCACACAGAATGACTTGCGTAACTTTCGCTCTTAAATAAGGCAGGTTGACTGGTATGTAAATATCTTATCTTGTGTCTCTGGAGGTTTGCAAGCCAAATGAGAAAGAGGGCCAGGCTGAGTGTATGAGAGTGTTGCAGGTGGTAGGCTTTCACAAGGGTAACTGTCATTCTTTGTTTAACATGGTGAATGTGAACGATTGAGTGTGTGACAGACTAATAACCTTTTTGGTATGTGGCATTGCAGGTTCACTGAAGCTGGAGTGCTTGCATAGTATTGCTCAAAAATTAACTTTTTACTATGCGGAAGTTCAGGTCGTGCATTCTTCCTAGTTCTGGTTTAGTGGTTTTGTGTAGAGAAATACAAGTTACAAAACTATTCACTGAGCCACAGGACACAGTAACCGTTGCAGAGATTAATTTGAGACATGTTTTACTTTCTGCTTTATCTCTCTAATGACTAAGCCAACCTGTCATGACATGGGAATAAAAAAAGCATGGATTGAAATGACAAGTTGATCAGTGGGAGGGGGAATTACGCTGTAAATGCTAGCACAATACAAACCATACGCTTGAAACTGATTATACTCTATTGTGTGGGTGACTGTAATTAATGGAGAAGCAGTATCAGTTGAGATATATGGACCTGAACTCGGCCATTTATGAAAGGGAAAGAGAGTTTGATTTTGCCTACTTCTGCACTGTATTGTTATGAGGATGATGAAGGCAACATGAAAATCAAGGTGTGCTGTGTTTAACCACAAAGTATTCATCTACTAGCAAACCAGGATAAAGTAGAAACAAGCATTTTATACAGTAAAACCTTGGTGTTGTGATCAAAAAAGTTCTCATTGTTAGTAAAAACCAAGCTTACATCCGGTTAGGAAGTGCACAGTAACCTCTCATGTTGCAGAGCAAAGCCAGCCTCCACCTTAACCGTCGCCTCCACCTTAACCGTTGCCTTCACCTTCTCCTTTTGTGGGTATAATGCAGTGAAATACATAATAAAGCATACTGTGTTTGACATATACCTCTTATATAACTTAATGTAACCAGGAAAAGGTCACAATAGTAGCAGCACGTGGAACACAGATGTTGTATAAGACAGACTTAAAATGAATTGAATAAAATATGTGCTTCTGAGGGATTCAGGGGCACTATTCTTATGAATTCAACTCAGCCACACTGCTTTGAATTAAACGGTTAAACCTACTGTTATAACAGGTAGCCTACCATGCCCTTTCACACAGCTCATGCCAGTTTCTGCAGTACATGCCAAACAAGGTTTCCTCTTAGTGGGAGTGGTGACATTATCTCTGATCTATGGCTGAGGATTTGTAATCTCTCAGGAAGGAGCGGGAACACAGAGAGCAGACAGGGTGCGCTAGATAACATACAGGCTGCTTAATTACATCATTATTTATTGTAGAAACATAAACATCTGATTTATCTGCAATTAACTGGAGTCATACACACTGGTATTCTTATATGTTACTGAGTCCTTACTGTAAAAATACTGAATATAGATAAACGCAAACAACATTTATAATAACAAAGTCAGGTTTTCTGACATTAAACAAAACGGTGAAATCCAAATTGACGATAGAATAAAATTTAAGACCATGATTATCAAAAAACAATTCACCTTGGAACATGGCCTGTTTTTATCTACACAGTAGGTCTGGCAGTCATGGTATCTGGCTTCTTGGTACCATCCCCACATTGAGTGAAAGGCCCCATATAAACAATGCTTTGTTTGCAGCCAAGGAATTTTCGGTTCAGCTATCTTAACAAGACAGAGGCAGAGTGAGGGAAATCCAACAGGCAACTTTGCATCTTGACTTCTGCATATCTATTGTAGCGTTGAGGTGACATGAGTGCTTGAATAACTTGATCACATCTGTGCGTGTGCGTGTGTGTGTGTGTGTGTGTGTGCGCGCGCTCGTCTTTAGGGGGCTTGCCGTTTTGCTAATGATTAATCCTGACATTGCTAGAGTTGCATGTTTGGTGTTGAAATTCAAAAATAGAAACTATAAACTTCCTGTACCATGACTCAGATTCCCTTCAAACATTATATTAACAGTATTTTTTTTAAGACGTGCAAGTTTGGTTTGAGGGAATGCGATACAGAAATAAACTCCAGAAAGTGTTTTCAGGATGACTGAAATTAAACCAAAATTATATATAAAAGAATTTTGAGTAGTTATGAATAATTGCATATTCTCAGCCTGGTATACTTTTTTAATTCAATGTTGGAAAAAAAATAGAAGCTGCTGCTGATGTAGTAAGAGTATTTTGTGATTAGACTTTTTTGCAGCAGAGCATTATTTGATCTAACTGTTTCCCAAATTGGAAGGCAAACATATACACTTTTATCACACACCAGTTAATGTGTTAATATTAATATTAATATTATCTAATGAGTTTCAAATTTGCCTTAACACCTTCTTGGTATGACTGTTTCTCCACCAGATTTTTGTCGCATCGATGAGCCACTGTGCAATGATGAGAATGCTCGTCTCAGCTTCGAGGCTATCGGTAGTATCCACAATCAGATGGATGATGACGCAAACGGCAATGTAGACGTGGTAGAGACAGACGGCGTAAGTACCAGCCTAAAAAATCAGCAACAACAACTGATGCTCTATTGAAAGAGATATTTTGAATTATACAATTACGGATGTGGTTTTCATTCAGGCTGAAGAGGTAGTAGTACCATTATTGTAATCCTCTGTCATCTGACTTGTCATAGGATTTTCTGCTAAGATGGTCAGTTAATCATAGCCCTGTAGTGTCTCAACTTTACTCAGACTATGGGGTTTGTATTTTTTAAATGTGTGAAAATAGTGTTTGCCACTTCTCTTTTCAATGCAATGAAGTATAATGAAAGCCCAGTATAACCCATTACCGCTTATGTTCATTGTTCATTGCTGTTGTATAATGTGTAACAGAAGTGTGGTCTGTTGCTTCTCAGACATCACTAGTGCCCGAAAGACACTGCCTGTAGTTCATTGAGTTTACATCCAGAGCTCTAGTCCAAACTACAGGTTGTGGCCTTGAGGAGGCCTTCTCTGAAGGCTCATTTCAATTTGGTTCAGTCTGAGGCATGTGGTTCACGCCAGACCAAAGCAAGCAACGTCATCACTGCAGCCGTCTCTGCTTTTAGAAGAGGCACTTGGCATGCAAATACCCCTAAGGCAAAGAATCAAGTGCAGTACAGTGAGCACACGTATCTGTAGTGGCTTTGAGTCAAGAAATAGAGAACTCAAAAGGTTAAGAGCACTTCAAGACAGTAGCCCTGCTTCCTGTTATCATACAGTGATTAAATAAAGACGATGGTTGATTTCTTTATAACCAAGATCAAAGTCTCCATCTGGCTTTTGAGAATAATCTTTGGGCCTTGACAACATTATACAGGTCCTACTAATTTTTCCAGTGAATATATTTTCAGGAGTGTGATAGTTCACCTGCTGTACAGACCATCTCTCTACCCTGTAGTGAAATCCTCCCACACACATCTATCAAGAAAGAAAAGCATCATGACTTATTACTGTCTTCCACCCATGTTGCATGAGATGACTTTTGTGAGAGTGAAAGATGTGTAGGGTTTGTTTTTAAAAACACAGTGACTGAGTTAGCCTACGATGTAGTGGGCAATGAGTGGTGTGGCTCCTTTGGCAAGTAGTTGACTACTACCACTTCGATGGGGGCGAGAATGGAATCCAGAGGGCCATAAATTTTTGTACGCTGTTCCATTTACTATGCGTCATGGTGTCTTGTGTACAATATGCAGACTTCTCATTTTCAAATGGAGATACCAAATGTCATCCAGAGACTTTTATATTGTTTTGATAACCCTTAACAATTAAGAAAATTGTAATATTTTAATTGTGTAAATTTCATAAAATTGGTCATTCAACCAGACTGCCATCAAAGATTTAATTAAGGTGATGCTTGATGGCTGTGTTTTTGCAATAGTGTATCAGAATACTCTTATGAAAAACTGCTACAGTGCTCAGGATCACAAAACCTATCCCATTTGAGTTTTTCCAGCTCTGTTGGTTTTTAATAACGTCACAGTCTGGCCTCCAGTTAATGGTGATCTGCACACGTGTTGTACTGTAGAATAACTATTAACACGAACTTCCGTGCTGTCTCAGACCATTAAGTAGTGAATGGAAAATGTTAGTAATTTTCAGGTCATGTTTGGTTGAGATATTTATAGTGTTTTATGTTCCTTTGACAGTAACTCAAGCAAATACACACATAAGCCACAAGAATTGTAATTTCTTCCTTTTATGGAGGTCGTAAAGCCCACAGTGGTGAAACAGGTCATAGTGCTCACAATAAATTCAAACTTGTCAACAGCAAATTTCCAACACTATTTGTAAATGTGGTCTTTGTCCTTCACCTATTCATACATTTTATTTAGCCAATCCCCACTGAGTCAGGATATCTGTGTTGTTTAACATGTCAGCAGTTGCTATGATATGACAATGTTTAATCCTTAAATTTGAAGAAAGAAATACAAAAACATTTCACCGGTACATTCACATTCTGCATTGCAACATTGGTCAGACCAAGCTAACAAAATTTCTGTATGATGAGATTGTCAGTAAGAGAAGTACAAATCCAGTTTTCTAAGAAATGATTATTTAATGAACCCTTTAAGTATTATTGCAACTTTTGTCAGTTAACACTTGTAAATAGATTTTTTTAACCACTACAAACGTCCTTGTCATCCTGCAGTTCCTCAGAGAAGATCTAAACTACCATGACCCCAAGGCCAAACATAACAGCTTCCATGGGGATGACCAGTTCATCAGTGTGGAGGACTTGTGGAATGCATGGAAGAGCTCTGAAGGTACTGCTTTTAAGCCTTGTTTTTTTTCCCCTGAAGGCCAGCAGTGACTACACAGACAAACAGGCCTTTCTTTCAGAGCTTCTCTGTAGAATTATAAACCGTGAAACTTGTTTTGCGCACTATATTCTGAATTGATACGCTCTCTCAAGACTGTTTGAAACTGGACGGATGATTTTTTTTAATTTTAATGAAACAATCCTTGGGACTATGATTGCCAGCTCCAAAGAACTGCACTATTTCAGATAGCCAGTAAATCAGAGTTACGTATTTCCCTGTGACTGAAATTGTGAGTCAGACATTAACCCTGCTTGACTTTCTCACTCGTCCAACAAAGGAGAAAGGCAGTTGATCAGATGCCATGTCAAACAAAGTGCCATCTACTTATCAGTATCAGCCAGTGGCAGAGCATACATGATTGAACCTGTCAGCACAATATTTGCATACAAACTCTCACCTCCTTCTGCCTATCTGTTTGGCTGGGCTATCATATATGCCTTGAGAGCTGTGCTGTATCTAGCACTCATGTTTTTTCACACTCTTTCCTCTGGTTGCCTTTCTCCCCCCTTTTATTTTTTCTTGCTCGTAGTACTGACTTACTCTGCATTGCAGTTTCTTGACAAGGCTCTAGAGGGTTTGAGCCAGGAAACTGGGTTTTTGTTCAAGAGAGCAACACATTAACACAGACAACCCACACTGTTGACTCTCTGCCAGTAGCTGGGGAATGGATTTTCCTTCCCCGGTTAATACTATGGGCAAGCCAATGTTTGCTAATCCATAGGATACCTCATAGGTCATTCAGGATATAGGATACATGGTCATTTAGTATTTCTGATGATATGGCAGGCATAAACTCAGTGTGCTTCAAAATAAAAGCAGGGATACATAATTTATGACAAAATATAAAATAGCATATAAGATAAGAAAATATTGCATACAAAAAACATACAGAATAGGAACGTATTATTATCATTATTCTAAAAGGGAGATAATAACAATAATTACACTGAAACACAAAAAGATGATGATGAAAGATGTTTTTATTTTACTTTTAAAAGAAGACACTGTTGTAGCAGACTATAGTTCATATGTTAAAGAATTCCAGATAGTAGGACCATAATGACTGAAAGCCCCATGAGCTGATTTAGAGTTGATTCTTGGTACAGTGAGGAGAGCTTTATATGATGATCTAAGGGATCTATTTGATGTGTATTTACTGAGCATGTCACAAACATAGGAAGTAGCTGAGCCATTAAAACATTTAAAAACAATGAGAACTATTTTAAAATCAATTCTTTGTTTTACTGGGAGCCACTGAAGAGATGATAAAAGAGATGATAATGCCACATTGTTGCTGATTTGGCTCATTGAGTTGCTATGAAGTTAGGGCTTACTCTGCTCTAATTCAAAAGTGTTCGCATCCATTTCAGATTAACAGCATAGTTAAAAAGGTGACATTAGAGGGACAGATGGTATTTTGACAAGATGACATACTCTTTCCTACAGTCATCTTATTTAATATTTGGTTGCAAAGTTTTTGTTATCACTTACTGCCTGATGTCTATGACACAGACATCCCCAGTATTTTCCCTGGTGATGTCTGTTTGGCCTGTACTTCAGCCATCCTCAGTTCCTTCTGGTTTCATGGAATTTTTGCCTTTAGTCAGATCTTAAGCAAGTGAAACACATGAGCTGGTCTGAGGTCATCTGACCGACTGCTTGGCCCCAAGACAAAATGTCTTTACTGTATTTTGTAATTGCTAAGGATAACTGTTGTCCTAAAAAGGTTACAGGTCTACAAGAACACTGTTCACTGAAAATAAACATGAACACCTTCAAACCATTAAAGATTTAAGTCAGCTTTTGAGCCCCACATTCATTATTTCATTTCAAAGTTAATTTGTGGGAAGAGAGCAAAACAATGAAAAACCTATTGATAACTCTTTCTCACTGCACTGTATGTGACATACTGGAACCATATAACCTTATCAGTATTGAATTCTACAAGGATTAGTTGAATGGGAATCAATGAGCACTGTGACTATATATTTTGTTTTTCCTTTTTCCCCTCAGTGTATAATTGGACAGTGGATGAGGTGGTGGAGTGGCTCATCACCTATGTGGAGCTGCCACAATATGTGGACGCATTTCGCAAGATGAATTTTAATGGAACTGCCATGCCAAGGTTAGTGATATCGTGTTCTGTGTCAACTTTTTTTTAACTGTCCTAGATTTATGAAAAATGTGCATCTTCACCTTGACAACAGTTTTACTTTAGATGGAAAAGGTAAGACTTACAAATAAAAATTGAATACTTCAATGACAGTAATAAGAGTTGAGCCTCAAAGTTTACTCATTACAACAATGGTGTGCAATGTGGGAATGGTGCTAACACAAATAATTGACTTAATGCAGCTTTTTAGTTCTAGCAATTAAAAACCATTTAGATTGCCCTCTTTAGTCGTCATGACATCCCCTTCTCTTATCAGTCAGTGTCAGTTTTATTAGATTGGTTGTAGTTTCTGGCTTTTTTGTTTAGCTTCAATTAAAAGAATCCACTGTGTACATTTGTCAAAATAGTAGAATTTGTTCACTATCTACTACTATTAATGTATCTAATAATGTTTTCATGTCTGATTAGTTGGTTTTTTGAAAATTATTTTAAGTGGTTACATTACACATGGCTCAAAATGCATTACACGCTTTGCTTCCCTGTTCTTATAAAAGGACTGTCTGTTTTCTCTCAGGCTTGCTGTGAAGAACACCACTCTGACACTCTCTATTCTGAAGATTTTGGATCGCAGCCATGTGCAAAAGTTGCAGCTCAAATCTTTGGACACTGTGCTGTTTGGAGCACCCCTGAGTAAGTGACGTTATTCTTTTTTTAATTCCTATTGAATCCAAATGAATACACTCATTCATACAAGATCAGTGATTTGTTCCAGATACTTCGAATCCCTGAGCACAGATAAGAAAATGGGTACAGTAAACAGTAAAACAAAACAAATTTTGAGGATTTTGCTGCCTGGCCAGAGTTACGTGCGTCCAAATTGCTTTGTAGTTGTTGTTGTTTTAAATAAAAATCATTGCTTACTCTGTAAATTTGTTGGAAGTTCAAGGCTTGCTGAAATGTCTTCCCCGCACCGGTTATCAGAGTGGCATAAAACATCTTCCAAATGACTAACTCTACACCTCACCTTTACTCTCTTGAAATTACTGCAGAAAGTTTTGTGTTCAAATAAACAGCCTACCAACATTACCAACATCCTGACCACTGTTGTCTGCTGCTCTCATTTTTTTTATCAGCTCATGGTCCATGTGATATGTTGTGGTTAGGTTTTGTTAGCTTTATTTATTCATTTATTTATTTCACTCACTTGTTTACTCACTGACTTACTCATTTATTGAATTTAGTCTGCCTTTTTATATGTAGGGAAAATCCTGTTATCACCTGTATTAGTTTTAAGGATTGTGGAAGTGAACTGAGGGTTAGATCACATTGCTCTGTATTCCAGACCCACCCCTCTGCGTGCTGAGACAAATAAACACACCACTCATCCTCTGACTCTCATTCTCTGGTATCAATGCTCCTATTCTGTAGCTACAGATTGTTGTCTTTCAGGTTTTTCTTTTTGTTTTTCTTTCGTAACATCACAATGAATGGGATGTGTCTCAGCCATCTTCCCTCTTGGCAGTACTTTGTATTTTTTCATACATTCTTGGTTGACTTTGGGAAGTCATGTTCCCAGAATGAAAAATTCCATTTTTTTTTTTCATGCAAAGCATGTTTGTTGTTAAAAGCTGAGTGATAATGTGACAGCTGTATGGTATCTTGCATCAGCTTAGAAAGTGAGAATTCTGGAATCGGTTTTGGATATAATGTTATGCTATAGAACAGTGATCAGCAACGCTAAAGCTTCCCATCCAGTTCGCAGATTATTAATGAATCCAGAAAATGTGAGGAGGAAAAAAATTTATTAAGCTATATTCAATATATATATATTTGGAGACAGTATTTTTTTCAGCGTTTTTAACAGCGTTTCCCATACATTGATTTGTTTGTGGGGGGCCTGCCACAATATCACAACTGACCACCACCATTTTCTATTTTGTTTTTTACTATTTCAAATGGGTAAAATCTTATTGCATTGATTTGGTCAGACCGTCCTTGCCTTTTTCTCTCTCTCCCATAATGAGATACACACACATTGACGATGGGTCTGTCTGTGAACACCCCCTCCTCTCCTTGCACATATAGAATCAAAGTATGATCATGTACAGGAGGAAGGATTGTTGTTGGCTTTTCCCCACAGAGAAGACAGCTAGCATATCTGCTAGTCAATATTGACTGCTCGTGACTGGCGTTAAACGTTATGCTCCCTCAATCTACATGAATATTGAAAAATATTTCATCCTGTCAAAAGATGGTCTGGAGTACAGGTATTAGCAAAACTGAGACGTAGAAACTGAAAATTCCAACCAATGTGATAAGCTATCCAATTCATTTGTTTAAAATATTTCCAGGTTTTAGCCAGTGCTGCTGTGGCAGCTAAATCAGCATAAGGCGGTTAGGGGGTTAGGGATAGCTGTAGCTAGTAAAGAGAGGAGAGAGGAGAACCAGCTCGGGCGGAAGCAGCAGGTCAGATTGACAGCAAACACAGTGATAGAGCTGTATATGTTGATTATTAATTTATTAATCACAAAGGACTTGGCAATTTTTAGTATTTGCAGTATAGCACCTTATACACGGATCAGCCACAACATTAAAACGAGTTACTTGTTTTAATGTTGTGGCTGATCAGTGTTTACAGTGTTATTTAATAATGAATTTAACAAACCATCACTCCTCAGTGAACTTCCTCCTTAGCTGAGGTCTGAAATCATTTTCTTTTTAGGCAAAATACTGTATATAGCTATCATTATGGATTTCCCATGTTTTATTAGGAGTATGTTCACACTGATATTTTTTGAAAGTCCAGGCCCCACAGTGTTTTCTTAGAAAAATTTTGGCCCTTAGACAAATTAAATTGATGATCCCTGCTACAGAGGTTACACATAATATTAGAGCTGCAACAATCAGTAGAATTTGATTAGTCGATCAATAGAATATTAATCATCAACTCTTTAATAATGGATTCATTGCTTTTGTTATTTTTCAAGCAAAAATGCCAAATATTTAATGGCTTCAGCTTCTCCAATGTTAAGGGTAAATGCTTTTCACTGAACTAATATCTTTGGGTTTTGGACTGTTGGTTGCATAAGATGAGACATCTGAATGTGTTTCCTTGGGCTATGGTAATTTAATAATAATAATAAATTTTATTTGCAATGTTTTGGTGCTAGATCTTCATTTTTGGATTCATTCATCCTTCTCCTACGCACATTTGTCATGAAATATATATCAATAATGAAAATAATGTTTGCAGCTCTACAAAATATAAATGGTGGGCAGAGGCATCCCTATCCTTGAAGCGCAGTCTTTTTTTCTTTTTTTTTCTTTTTTTTTAAAGGAGAACAGCAAAGATGGATAAAAAGTGAAGTAGAAGGGAGCATATTTGGAAGAGGAGTGCTGATGAGAGCTGATTTATGTAATCATTAGTGAAGCAAGAAGAGAAATTTTAATGAACCCTCATAGAAAGCAGGCATTTGCATCAAAAAGAAACTGCACAGGGGAACAGTGTGTAGTGGTCTGTATCTGACATGTGTCATTATGGATGTTTTGTTAGAGTCACACCCAAAGGAAGACATTAGCGAGGGCTATCTGGTTTTGACAGCCTCTCAACGCCAGTGGGTCCCACTAATGGTCAGACTGACTGACTGTATATAGCAGCAGCATTTTAAGACACATCTCACAATGGGTTGATTTTAATCTAGTGGACAGTTGGGTAATAATTAACCCAAGCACATTTGGGTCCAGTTATTTCCAGTTTTGTTTTTAATTAAATGTCACTTCATCATCTCTTGGTGGTTTTCTTGAAAGGCAGTGAATGCAGTCTTTACTGAGTCAGTGACAAATTTTATAGAGGGCAAAACCGTTTTTGACAGATAGTGTTGAAAGAGCAGTAAATAGAACCGGGACAACAGTTTAACATAAGGATACAATTTTATTAATCTCAGATGATGCTCATTATTTTTTAACCATCTGTTCTCACCCACAATGCAGATCCTAGACAAATATAGGACCTTTGCATTTCAGTTAAATATTGTGACCTAATTTTAGGTGGTTGTGCTCTCGGAGGTTAAGACGGAGTGATCTGCATATACTAGCTTCCACTGTAGCTGAAGTGTAATTATTGTGCTATTCTTACTTACCCAGGGGAATAAAGAAGAGACAAGACCAGTGGTTTACTGTCCTGTAAATTTTCTGTTTCTTAGTTCTGGTTTGTTACTGTGTAACAACAGCAGGCACAGCTGGTCCAAGATCTTTGACTCTGATGAACCTGTGTTTGTTCTGGGCTTTATAAGCATGTCTACGGGAATATACACAGCTCTCCTGACAGATCATTTAGCACAAGTTGGGGACTTGGTATGTGCTCTTTTACCATACAGAGGGCTTATATAAAGAGAGATGCATGCTCTGGGATAAAATTTAATTCATGTGCCATGTATGTTTGACATGGCTCTTTGTCAGCAGCAGCCAGTGGTACTGGATGATGTTTATGAAGAACTGATTTTAGGTGGGATATCATCCTGATGTAAAGAGACACTGGCCTATACTGACTTTTTACCCTAATCTTTTTTCATTTTTGTCTCTCTCCAGGAAGTACAAGTCATGTTTTTGTTATCTCTTTTCCATACACCCCTTTCCAGGTTTTGCAATAAAAAGCTTGCATCATTATGTGGCTTGCAAGGCTGAAATACAGGCTTTGTGTCAGTTGCTGCATGGCAATGCTCTCCTGACTCATCAAATAGACTCAGACTTAATTTTTTTAATAATAAGATGGCCTTGGTAAAAATTATCCTCACTTGAGAAGTGGCTTCTTACAAATGGGATACCTGCTTTCTAGCTGCTGTGACTTTCAGTAGCTATGAATTCTTTACAGTGACAGCATGGCAATATACACACACCTAATTCCTAGGTTTTCAGAGAAATAGCAGATAGGATTTGGTTATGGTTATAGTTGCCATTGTTTGGTTTTCTGTGTATGTTCTTTATTAGCAATGGTTACCAGACTGAAATAGGCTATGTTAAGCTGTGGCTTTTTGCTTTATGCCCCTCTCACCGCAACCTGAACTTGTGCTACTGACTCTTCTATTTGTGTCACGCCACAACACTTGCAGGCTATGTTCAAGCACAAGTTTCACACCATATCCTCATAAAGCTTTCTCATTGTTAGATGGTATTTTCTCCTTGATATATTTCCTGGTCGAAAAACACTTCTGCTTCTGTAGATTTATCTTATAGTTTTGATGTTTATTACTCTCCTTAAATGTACCTTCTCTTCTTGATTTTTTTTCTCTTTTTCACAGTGAATAGACATAATCACCTGAAGGACTTCATGCTGGTAGTGTCAATAGTCATCGGCATGGGTGGCTGCTGGTTTGCCTACATACAGAATCGCTACTCTAAGGACCACATGAAGAAGATGATGAAAGACCTGGAGGGCCTGCAGAGAGCTGAGCAGAGTCTGCATGATCTACAACAGAAGTGAGGGTTTTTCCCAACACCCACACAACAAACCATTACACTCTACACATACAGTACTGTGCACACATACCATCAGTTTTGTATTTCCATATTAAACACTGTATTAATTGCGGCACAGCTTTTTTCTATCTACATTAGGACTTCTGAACATCAAACAAATACATTTGTATCCTCAATTTATTATTAAACTGACTTCAAGCTCACTTTGACTAGCTAATAATTTGTCAGCCTTATAGGAAATATCAGCCAGTGTTTGGCTGCCAGCGCTGCTTACATGTGGTGAACATGCAGAGTTACTCCTCACAAATCCCTTGCTCAATTGACTTGTCAGGTAATTAGCCGTGAATTAGCCGTAGCCTTTTTTTTTTTTTTTTTGTAATAAGTTTGATACCTATATGACAGTCTAAACAACAGCCTCACCCAATAATTATACATCCTTTAGAGTGTGAAATAGTGCCCTGTTCTGTTTCTGGAGGTTAAGGTTTTATTTGACAACAGTGTATTTCTTCTGGTGTTAGCAGAAGCAGGCATTGATTAAAAGGACTACAGGAGATTCTGTCAGTCTCAGTTATTTCCCTATGCAAATAAGATGTGTTTGATTGTTAAGAATTTGCGTATAGGGGTTCTCAATCCTATATATATTTCCACAGTCATAACTTTCACAGGATTTCACATACAGAGCCACACTGTTCTAAAACGGGAAGTGAAAGACTGTTGGGTAATGACAGACTAGAAAAATGGATTTTGAGTCATTGGACTGGACTTTAGACAAATTAGTCCAAATGACTTGACTTAAATGAGTCGCATTGAAATTACATTTAACCATTAGATTAGATGAAAACCTCTAAGACACATGACTGGTTCAAGGAAAAGATGTGCTGCTTGAATAGGTGGAATGGTATTTAAGTCAGTGTGAAAACTCTGTACAACTTTGACCTCTGTACAACTCCTTGTCATTTCTAGCTCATAGGGCCATGTTTTAGAAGCATCTTTTGGAAGCTTCAACATTTGACTTTAGAGCCAACTACAACACAGCAAGCTAACTCCCAGGTATAATGTTTTCAACATTTCCCAAAGAATATGCACTTTAAATTGCATTTCCACACAGACTTTTGAATAGGGAAAAAAATTACAAAAAGATAAATGCACTTTGGGTAGGTGGATAATCTATTACATCTTTTCTAATCTGTTCGGATAAATGCAGCAAGCTTTGCTTTGAGCAGTCATGATCAAAGCCATTGATATGGATATGGCATGAGTGCTTTTCCATTCATTAGATGTTTTTTTTTTTTTTTTTTGAACTAAACAATAGCAGGCAGACTCTAACAAATGACTAACAGTTGAGTGCAGAGACTGAGTTGGCTGGCTACCAGACATCACCATAAAATCACAGGACAGGGTGGTTATCTCTCCTGCTGTGAGGCCGCAGATGTGCATGATCACTGCATTTAGTTAGGCTTCTTGAATTAATAATATACAGTGTTGTTCAAAAGTCTGAGATACTGAGCACTGGCTGCAGTAATACAGACTCTGTATCATACTGTGGTGGTGAAGAGAGGTCTTAGTTCTCAGTTTAGCAGCCAGTCCTCCCAGCCCTCACCTGTGATAATACAGTAATCTTTGGGAGGTGATTGAAGGGATAAATTGCAGATACAAAGAATCAAGATGAGACCTCTTCAGTTGCTAGTGTTTACTGTTGACTGGCTCAGACAACACTGGAGGGATTACATCTGAGAGCATTTGGTGATCCTGAGGAGTGGTTGGAGCAGGTTCAAAAAATGTTTGTGCTGTTCCATTTGTGTTTTTGCCACCTTGACCCTGACCTGGAAAACTTGAAAAAAGACATATGAGTGACTATATCATGATTTAAGGGTTTGAATCAACACTAATCTTTTGAATATTTGCGCTATAATTGATGTCCCAAAAATGGGTTAATGGTTGACCTCTGTGAACCTTGCAGTTTAGCCATTATTAAACAAAGCTTTGGGGTAATCCTTTGACAAAATGCTTGTGGCGTATGTCTGCGGTGCAGCCACCTCTCTGGTCTGACATGCAATACTGATATGCAATACACTCACACCTGGTGTATTCTGGCTTCAGGCCACTGCAGCTTTAATGATTAAATGTTTTGAAATGAGATGTTTTAAAATAAAGAACCTCAAATAGAGCCAAATGTATATAGATAATTGGCATTATCATAAAGAATAAATGAAGGTTATAAGACAATTCTAACTATTTTGGTCCTTTTAATACTTAAAGGAATGCTGGGAATGTGCGTTTAAGCATGCACTGTCTCCTCTTATTCCTTTAAAGGATACTCAGCACAGCTTCATCTCATACACAGGACAGTTTTTTTTTGTTTTGTTTTTTTTAGCTTTTGAAAGGATAAGGCATTACCTAGGTTCACGAATGGTGCAGATGAAATGAGATGTAATGATTTGCTGTTGATGTTTTTCATGTGTAATTTCTGATTAAAAGTTTTGAGACAGAGCAATGCAATTACAATCTGAGAGGTTGCAGCTTTTCTATGATTGAACAGAACCATAAGAGGATTCTTGTCATATATATTTTGGTATTATTGATTGGAGTTTTTTATGTACATCTGTTGGTTTATCATAAAGTTACCGCTAAGTGTACTTTAACTAGAAAATGGTTAGAAGTTTTATTTAAGAAAAGAGAAAATAAATATTTTGTAAAATGACAGTTGGTGGTCACTGTGAGCATGTTGTGGCATCATGTTGGTCATTGGAAATACCTAATCTTCATAACGTGTCCATTAGTTTTTCATATTTGAACAGTTTAGTTTACAGTTTAATTTGACCTGAGGTTGAGTGTAAAGGAAAGTGGAAAACCTGTGTTTAACCTCTGGGGATGTCATGTTTTGTTAGATTCAAAACCAGTGGCAGGAGCATGTCATTCCTGGCTGGATTTTTGGGGAAACTAAACATGGGTAGACAATCTGTTGTAGGCATCAAAACTTTCAGACTTTTTATTGCCCTCATGAGTTGCTCTTTGTGTCATCTGACTGTTTAGCAAACAAGTTTTCGAAACATGAGGCAGCATGGTCTAACGAACGGTAAACAAGAGTGAAAAGACTTTGGTTTGTGTCAGGCTTTGATTCCTCATTATCTGTACAGTAACACCTCTTCCCTTTGAATTTTAGTATCTGTTATGGCTTCTGTCTGTGTACATTTTATATAATAAATATGAGGTGCATCTATTTGTTGTAGCAGTACACTAAAGGAGTGTAAAGTATATTGGTGGGATATGCCTGTTGAAATCAGTCCAAAAGAGCCATCGACTGGTCCAGTGAGGTCAAACCCTATCCCTCTGATATACTGCCAGGTCAGTCTGTGTGTTGCCTCTGTGGCTTTATACTATGATCAGTTGTGAAAATACACCTGCCCCTGCCAACCAGAGATAATAAATCTTAAAGGTTAACAATTAAAGATATTGTGAATTATGCTCTTCAGGTACCCAAACAGTACATACCATAGCTGCTTGTAATACCTTATTAGTTGTATCAGTGAGTGCTGTGTTACTTCACATACAGTACGTGGACCAGTGCAGAAATTGCATTATATTTCATATCGGAAGTTATGGCTATTGGTTCAGTGTTACAGTATAATTTATCTGCAGCAATGTAATACTGCTGTGCAGCCACATTTAAATCTAATTTGTGGTCGATAAGAGCTCAGTGAAAGGACAAACAAACCAAATGTTTTGGGCCTGTTTCTCATAAAGTAGAATATGTCCCATAAAGCAATATAATTTGAAATGCCTATTCATTATACTGAGGAAATGTAGTAGCTGGTGTAGTCATAATCAAAAGGCAATGTTGAGCAGAAATCAGTAAAACCAGCCTAAAAATCTGCAGCCAAAAGCAGATGGTGATTCTCAGACATTTGGTGTTAAGCATTAAACTTTTCTAAATCTGATTCCCTTATATTAGTTGCAGCCTGGACAGCCAAGTACTGCGGCTGTGGGAGATATACTATGTTATGTTGTATTGTAGGTCAGTGTGACTTGCAAGAAGAGACTCGTATCTCTTACAGCACTTGTTTTAGGAGGTGAGAGAGAGAGGTATGTCCTCTGTCTGTTGCTGTGCCTTTCTTCCTGATCCCTGCAGCCAGCTGCTCTCTTTCCATACCTTCAAACGGATCCTGTGGTGGTGTCAAGTAGCCTGGCCCAACCATGGCTTCTCTGTTGGGAGACAGTGGGTGGAGGCTTTGACTAGCGTTGGATTTCCTGGGTGCCTTTTACAACACTGTTTGACCCTGTCTCTGTCTCACTGGTGGGAGATGGTGTTAAGCATGACTGCTTAACATGTCAGCTCAAGTGCTAATTCACCCACATTTGGACTGGGTGTGGTGTGTGCTGAAAGACATCCTGAAAAAGGACTGGTGACAAGGACAACAATGCTGCATATGAAAGGCATTTATAAATATGCTTGCTTTCCACACAAAATGTATGTTATTTTAGGAAATAAGATAAATACAAATGTAATAATATTTTTGTATAAAATGTGTGTGTTATTGTTTACCTTCTACAAAATCTGCATAGACACTGTGTCTGCGTCCGGTGAGCCCTGCAATGCAGGTCAGTCAAAACAGTGTTTGGCGTCTTCTCTCTGGACATTGTAGCTCTGCCAGTGCTTTTGAATCTTAGCTAGAGAATGGCAGAGGTCAGGGTCGAAAGCATTAGTAGGACTGCCCACCAGCTACATTTTCCATAGCTAGCTGTTTGGATCAACTTTCATTTCTCTGCCCTTCTGTGCTCCCTCTGCTGTTGTGTTTAGCCTGACAGAAGGAGAGTGCTGCTCCCTAATGACTGAAAGATGGTATTACTTTCTGCCCTTTTAATGTTGCAGTCTAAAAGAAAGATGTTTGTTATGTGCTCCTATGATTGATTAGTCAGACTAAGGACCATTTGGGTAGGGTCCATTGTAAGTATTATCACCCAATTGCTTAGTTTTACAGATCAAATGAAAACATTTTTTTTTATAAGATCTTTTTACAGATCACAGTACATTAAAATGGTGTGTGTCTAAGCACAAATTATTATGTCATGATCCTCTTATAAAAGTAGACCTGTTTTAGGAGGCTAGTCTAAAAATATCCTACACACAAACCAACACATATCTGGACACTACAGGAGCACTGTACTGTTCTAAAGTTACACAACGACAGCTGTTCCCATTCTTGGCTCTGCTCCCTCTGATGTGAGTTTATTGTGCGCTGCCTAGCAGCTGACCATGACTGGCCATGCTTTCTACATGTTAGCCATTGTTTCCGGTGATGCATGACTGATGCAAGTCCTGCATTCCACACATGGCACTCACATGCTTACACGTCATGACTGTCCACAGAGAATGACACTGGCCCCTCCTACTTTACATTTCTTTGTTTGGCCTTATTTGGCCACTGATTTCTTGCTTTGAGGAGAAACTCAAGTTTAAAATAATTGTTTCTCTCTGTTCCCCTCTTTGTCCTCAGGCTGCAGATCGCCCAGGAGGAGCACCGTACGGTAGAGGTGGAGAAGGTTAACCTGGAGCAGAAACTGAGGGATGAGATTAATGCAGCAAAGCAGGAGGCCCAACGACTGAGAGAGCTGCGTGAGGGCACAGAGAATGAACTGAGTCGCCAAAAGTATGCAGAAGAAGAGCTAGAACAGGTACTTGCAAACTGATAAATGTCATTTAAATATGGTGTTTGTAGTTTTTAATTGAAAAAAATCTTAATTTCAGCACAAAGGAGAAGCATTGAAAGTGAGTGAGCAGTGTTTTATAAACTTCAAAGGTGGCAACTGCGCAGTATGTTAAGGTCTATCAGATTCACAGTGGCTATAATATAAATACACCCACTGAAGTCTTTGTCCATTAGGAATTTGGCAGGAACAGAACAGCACAGCCCACACAAGTGAGCAAAACACATGAATATTTGCTTGAAGGACTATCACGGTGATCAAATTCAGACGCTTGTGTCACAGGTGTTTTTTTTGTTTTTTTTTTCACAGTGATAAATTGGAACCATGCAAGGCTTTCAGATTCAGTGTTGTTGCACAACATGTTGGAGTTTCTGTGGCAAGACCCATTCACCACTTAGTTAAATTAGCATATTCACAACTTTTCTTTCATGTAATATTGATTTGAGCTGCAAAACTTCAGAGATCTTCTCTAATTCTCTGAATTCTGAAAATACTAAAAATAAAATAAAAATCATTGCCAAGAATATGTTGGTAGATAATATAAAGTTTATAGTTGTGTTGCTTTTATGTGTTCATTTGTCTCCTAATGTTTGACATTTGTTGCAGGTGCGCATGGCGTTGAAGAAAGCTGAGAAGGAGTTGGAGTCACGGAGTAGCTGGTCACCACCAGAGTCTCTCCAGAAGTGGCTGCAACTCACTCACGAGGTGGAAGTGCAGTACTACAACATCAAGAAGCAAAATGCTGAACGGCAGCTCCTGGTAGCCAAAGAAGGGGTAAGCCATGTAATTATTGCCTTGATCATAGGACTTCCTATTTAAAATCTATGAATTATGTTCCAAGGCAAATGTTCAACCAAGTCACCAGAGATGTAAGATTTGAGACTGAGCTGACTAGAACAAGTTGGCTTTATATTTCAGTTCTTGATTCAATAAAAAATTTAATACATTCTAAATGAAAGTAGCCCAGGGCGGAGTGGGAATAAAAATCGGCTTAGGTCTATTGACTCAGACTGGGCCATTAAAACCCATCTGGCCCGTGTTTCTGTGATTAACTGTGATGATTTTTAGAATAATGCATGAAATAGAAACAACTCACATGAATTTTCTTGATATAAGTTTGTAATGTTGTAGTTATTTACATAAGTCAATTACAGATTTTATTATTGTACTTTATTACTTTTATTAGTGTTTGTGAAGAAAACACATTTTCATATTACTGTTAACAACAACAGCAACAGCTGCAGTCTCAAAATTGACCAAATAAGTGATCCGACACACTAATGTGTCAAACTGAACAGGTGAGGCAGACATAAGGTACATGAGGTACATACAGTTTGCATTGTGTTAAGTTGTATTTCTATTTTTCACTTTGACTCTGATTACAAGTTAGTAGCTATAGAGAGCCTGAGTAGAATTCAAACTGGACAGTACAGCAGTAAATATAGCACCAAACACATTTAAATTTCTCCAGCTTTGCTTCCTTTGCTTCTGTAGATCTGAGCTGATCACACAGACTTTGAGTATTTTAATTGGTGTATTAGAATTTCTTATGAATCCAGGCCAGAAAACTGAGCTATACAACATTATCCTGCTAAATAAAGTCAGACTAGTTTCCTGCTGTCTACTGCCTACTGCTAATGTTGTAAAGTTTGACTGGTGTTTGTATTGGACTCACTGTACTGGAAACTGTGGTCAGTCTTGCTGCTTTTTGGAATTTAATGTCTTTTTTCTGAGCATTTCAGCCATATCTTTACTTTTTAAAATTTTTTTTTTATTTGTGTAAAGCAATACATTAACAGCCCACTGCTGGCCACATCAAAAAATGATTATATGAGCACATAAACAGACAGAGGGTTGCTAGAGCCAAAGGACCAATCCAAATGTAGTTAGCCAGGGAGGGAGATGACAGCCACACGGAATCACAGTGTGCCGCACAACCGGCTCAACATGGCTGATCACCACAACACAGTCACTCCAATTTAGCTCCCACCCTTTTTCTCTGTCTCTCTCTGAATCTTTATTTGTTTCACATTGACCCACTGGCCCAATTTGTGTAGCTGTCCACCAGGAAACTCCCAAGGACCTCTGTTGAGATTGAAGCAGTCTGATTAAGTAATCAATTATGCTCTTGTGAAAAAATTATTTTATGTTCTTGAATACTCACTGCACTGTTGTTGTACCTGTGAACAGGTACAACATAGTGTTAACATAGTGTGTGTGTATAATGCTGAAATAAGTGTTTGTCACTTGTTTTCCCAGGCGGAGAAGATAAAGAAAAAGAGGAACACTCTCTTCGGAACTTTCCATGTGGCTCACAGTTCCTCCCTGGATGATGTGGACCACAAAATACTGGCAGCAAAGTCAGTCTCATATTTTTTTTTTTGAAAAATTGTCAAAACTTAAAAAAAAAAAAAAAAAAAGTGAAGTGGTCATTTATAGATCGATTTTCCTCTTCACATATTTCTGTATCTACTTTCTCCTCATCTTTCTTAGACAAGCCCTGGGTGAGGTGACCGCTGCCTTGCGGGAGAGGCTTCACCGCTGGCAGCAGATAGAGATCCTCACAGGTTTTACCATTGTCAACAACCCAGGCCTTCCTTCGCTGGCCTCATCCCTCAACCTCGATCCCAGCTTCATGGGTGGCAGAGCTACACCTCAGCACTTCATCATGTCTGACGACATGGACGACTTGGACGAAGATATCATGCCTGGAACTCTGCAATGTAAGAGTTCATCCGAATCTGTTGGCCATTCAGTGGGGAGTAGCAAACGAACCCCTAAACACTCCAAGACCCTGCTGGGGAAATCCAAAAATCAGCCCACATGAGAATTTGGACCTCTTATGGTACAATAACATGAATTTGTCCTTGTGGCCTCCCTGGTGGCGGAGGTAGTGAGCGTCACACATGTCTATGATTGAATGAGTGTTGTTTTACATTTGTATAATGTGTACTATGTAAATTCACATAATTGTCTTGTTCTTGTACACATCATTCCAGTTGAATGCCTTTTGTTAAATGTTATCATTTTTGATAAAATGTTAAATCGACTCTCAGTCGATTATGGAGACTGAAAACTCCTGTGACTTTCCCTTGGAAATTGAACTGTTAAGAAAAATATACTTCTTAATGAGTACAAGTTTCCGTGCTGACCTATTTGTAGTGGTTGTTTCCTAAAATATGTGCTGCAAACCGTTTGAATCTGCTTTTGGTCAAACAAAGGAAATGTGTTATAAGCAGTCAGTGCCCAATTTAAATGGACTACAACACTCAAAAAATACACATATTTGCTCATCAAATCCTCATGTACAAAAACTGTTTACTTCATTGCAGAAAACGCACATCATTATCTAATCAGGCGAACCAACACAATTCTGATGACCATAATGCTTTGTAGCCATCTTGTTATGGACTGTATATTTAACTCATTATTATGGTAAAACCTGACACATATTAGGTTTGGGTTTGACTAACTACAGGTGAAAGTTGTACTGCAAAGTCCCTTTGCAGCTGCAATAGTGAGTAAGTCTTTTAATCAACTTTTAATTGCACTACCTGTCTCACTCCCCTCTCTCCCTCCACCACCTTTCTGGCATTTGGCTCCCACTGTTTCTCATTGGCCTAACTACAGATGGCACCCGACTGTTGGAAAGGCGAGCCAGTGAACTGTGGTCCGTCGGTTCCAACTGTCACCCCATGTGGAAATATCCTGGTTGGCCATTTGTTCATGCCCCAGTTCAGTCGTCAGGCTGACTTCCCTACCTCTCCCCTTGACTTACAGCCACACAAAGCTGTAATACTTTCTAATTGGCAAATACATGCAGCTGGACCCCTGACCTCTCCTCAGTTGCTTGCTTGCCACATTTACTCCCTCCTCTTAATCTTGTCACCACCCAGTGCACTCCTACTTTCTCCCCATAGTGATCACTTACCTTAATTGTAAATGGACACTACCTTTCATAAAAGAGCTAACTATTGCTTTCTATGTTACCATCTGAGATATGTTGTTTTAATTGATAAAAGAACAAAATATTAAACAATAATTATCTCTTTCAAAAAAGGAAGTGGACTTTTCTTCTGACTCCCTACTCAGTCCCCCATGTCCGACTTTGTTTTATTTTGTGGTTGTTGATAATGTTGTTGTTTTGTGCCCGCAGCTCCCAGTATGATGTCCCTACGCCAACGCCACATTGACCCCCAGCTGGCCATGGGCTCCCAGAGGTTGGTAGAGAGTTGCCTGTTGGCGGGGCAGCAGGGAGAGGGAACCCCATACTCATCCAGGTCTAGGGCTACCCTCAGACAGTCACGCAGCCAGTCGTTTGGGCAGCTTGAGTGTCTTCCTCTGCCTCCTCTTTCCTCAGCTGTGTCTCATCCTTCCATCATCTTCAGCTCCAGCCCAAACCCTCAGTCCTTGTCCTCCTCTTCCTCCTGCTTACCCAGCGCTGTGGGTGGGGGTGTAACCCATCATTCCTCCCATTTATATCACACTTCTTTCCAGCCCATGGACCCCATTCCTGATTTTACCTCGTGCAGCGACAGCTTCGGGTACCCGCCTCTTTCCAATTCTCCACACACATCGCATGTGCGTGGTTTTTCTTTTCCACCACCTTCTGTCACTTCAGTTTTTCAACACATGTATCATAGCCTAGGCACATTTTCTTCCTTTTTTCACTTTGAGTTCACTTTTTTTTCATGCTTTCTGTAGTTTTTTTTTTTTTTTCTTTCACATTATTGCACCTGATGCGGCATTACAGAATCTATACATTTACTGTTTTTCAACCTCTCTCAGTGTTCCTGGTGTTCTTTGCCTGCACAACTAACAAGTGTGGAGTTCCAGTGTCCAGGCTGTGCCCAGCGTGTCCATGGCTTTGCAGGCATAGTGTAGATACACCCCAGCATGCAAGGCTTCAACTTAAACTCTTTGGGTCTGTTTTTTCTTGTTTCCTCTAACTTTTGTGTTTTGTTTTTTTTCCCACAGGGACCTAAATCGCTCCGACTCCGACTCGTCCCTGTCCCTCTCTCAAGTTGGTGATCGGCTATCTGCTTACAGCTCCAAAGGCCACCTAATGAAGCCCACCTCTCTCATGCACGGCCTGTCCTCCCGCACAGAGGATGCTATCTCACTGCATGCTCACACCCCCAACGGAGGCAACCGCATTCATGAGGGCAGTCCTGCCGAGCTCGTCCCTGACAGTCCCATACTCATGAAGAAGGTGTACGGCATGGAGAAGTCGCCCAGCCTGGGAGAGATCAACAGTCTGTCAGAGTCGTCCCGCTCCCTCAGCCCCAACTCCACTGAACCTGACACACCATCACCTACAGGAGGGCAACTTGGGGCCGTGGGGCCAAAGGGCAGCACCCGCATCCCACAGCTGTCCTCCAAGAAGAGCCCTCTGGAGGAGGACAGTGGCTCAACAGGAGAAGACACAGATTCCACTGCCAGCCGCAAGAAACACACCTTCAAGATCTTCAAGAAACAGAAGAAATAAGGGCTACATGAACTACAGGCTTTCAAAGCTTTCTGACTGTGTTCCTTCAGTCTGTTTTTGAAAAAAAGTTTCAAAGTTTTTGGGGTTCATTAATGGTGAAATGATGGCACAATTTGTTGCCGCTGCATCTTTGTGTAGGCACAGCACCTACTGAGAGAAGCTGTGGACTGTGGGAGCAAACAGCTTTTGAGTTTTATCTGCTTATTTGGTCAATGTTGAATATGTGGGGAATGGGTAGGTTTGTATATTGGAATGTAAAGTATTATTTATTCAGCAGGAAATTGTGCCAGTCTCAAAGGGAAATGTGTCTCCCAGTTGGTTTTTCTTTCTTGTTCTACAATCTATAACATTTTGCATGTCTTCACTTTTGTTTGACTGATACTCGAATGCTCTTAGTGTTTGCTTGTCGTTAACCTGCTTAAACTACACTTGATGTTTCTTTTATTGCTACCTAACCACCTAGCCTACAAATCCAAAGTGAATGCGCACTCTTTTATTTTGACTGAGTACTTTGTTTCTATTGATGGTTACAAGTTTTTCTGTCTTTTGTTGTCTTCTTCTTGGCAGAGCAAATAACACATTGAGAAGATCCTCAAACAGAAGTGTAGTAGTGAAAGCGGGACTAGTGTATTTGTGACTCAGATTTCACTTTCAGCTGTCAAAAAATGTGCTAAGTACTGTTTGGATTAAAAATGCCGTAGTAATAATTTGCAGCCTCAGCTGTAACCCGAGAGCCCCTGAGTGACATCATCTTGCCTACAAATGAGAGTTGGACAAGAGGTAAATCTCCCTACAAAGTTACAAAAGGACCATTAAATTGCAGCATTTTTCTTTTAGGGTTTTTAATATTTAGGGTTGAGTGCATGTGAGCATGAGTGTGAGAGAAGAATGCTGTGCTGATGTGTCAAGCTTTAAAACAATGCCAAGTTTCACTACTGATTAATCTTTGGGTTTATATGTATCCTCCCTGGACCGGGAGTCAAACAAGTGTTTGACAAGCGGGACAGGAGTCAAACACTTGTTTGATGTTCTGATTAAAATGTCCAGATTGGATGTTGTGTCCTTTTATCATTAGGCAGAAATGTAACCAAAAACTTAATTACCAAAATGTTAAACATAAGTTAAAAAATACCAGACACTGCGTGACAATGGACTCTTTTCTGTCTGTGTAGTGAATTTAAAAATTAGGCTACAACTCGGAAAAAGTCTCTCTGAGGTGCTAGCTTTGTACACCTGCAGTATATACCATGAAAACCAGGATATTTAACACAAAATACTCAAAGCATATTTTTAGTCATAGCTATTTAAAAAAAAAAAACAGTTAACAGTTATGTCTTGTTTTTTAAGATTATCCTCCTAAAAGATAAATGGCATCCACAAACATGGTGCGACTTTAACTTGGATTTTGGCTCCTGCTCTTCTGTGTCTTATCGTTTTTGTTTGAATAATTATTCAGGTGGACAATGAAAACTTCACAGCAGTTTGTCAGTGAAGGATGGGCGCTGGTAAGGGCTAAACTACAAGGCAAAATAATTTGCTCTGTATGAGATAGAAATTTTCAAATTGTAATCTACCTTTTAAGGAAGTTCAACAAGTTATGGAGGCAGAAGACCAATAGTGTCAAAAGTGCCAAATCACTGTTCCTGTCAGAGGCCTTTGTATTTGTAGTGTGTTTGGCTATTTGAGCCCCTTTTACACAGAACCCAAAACCACATGATGTATACTGTATATTCTGAGTTCAAACACTGAATGTCCAAGGGTATTCTTTCTGTAACAGTATCATCAGTATGATATGTTTACATTTGTTACAGATAATTCCCATCCTCAGATTACCACAGCAAAGAACGTTGTGCCAGTTTTAATACTGACAGCTTTGTATGAGCACAGAACTATGCATCCGTAGTTGTAGATGATTACTAAAGTAGTGCGGACACCAGACTAGGGTGCTCCTGATCAAAGAACAACCAAAAAGTGCTGCAAAAGACAGTCGGCCTCCCCCAGCCTCATAATGTAACAGGTGGTTTGGATGTTTAAGACATGTCGAAATATGTTATTTTAGAAACCAGCTGAAAAAAAAAACAATTTCCTACTGGTACTTTTTTAAAGTGTCATTTGTACTTCTTTTGCACGACAGCTGTAAATGGTTTATGCCATCTGAATGTGTTTGAGTGGGTGTGTGTGTGTGTGTGTGTGTGTCCGTCTGCTCCCAGTATAATGCACTGTAATGTTGATGCATGTCAACTGCTGTAACGAAACCTATATTGGGTTAGAAGAGTGGATCGGCTTAAGCTCTTTACTCCCCACCCCTCTTGTTTTTTCTTTCTCTTTAATTTGAGCTTCTATTTATGAATACATACGGTATATTTGTACAGAGAAAATGATAATTTTGCATCTTCTGTGATGGTCTAGACTTTTATGGCACTCCTGCATGATGGCAATAAACTATTTTGAATGAAAAAATGAGCTGATTTTTCATAGATATCACACTACACATTACATGCTTCACAACATTTGGGTTTCCCCTCAAATCTGTAGAATTAAACAAAGGTTTGGTTCTCTCGAATAAGATGTCTCAAAGATGGCAGCGAACTTAATAAGTTTGCTACAAATCAAAATTAAAATGTAAAAGTACAATCTTCCTGACAGGTGAATTAAGTCAGTCTACTTTTAGTTACATTATCTCACAAAAGTGAGTACACCCCTCACATTTTTGCTAATTATTTATTATAACTTTTCATGGGATAACACTATGGAAATGGAACTTTGATATAACTTAAAGTAGTGAGTGTACAACTTGTATAGCAGTATAGATTTACTGTCCTCTGAAAATAACTCAACACACAACCATTAATGTCTAAACAGCTGGCAACACAAGTGAGTAGACCTCACAGTGAACATGTCCAAATTGTGCCTAATTGTGTCGTTGTCCCTCCCTGGTGTCATGTGACTCGTTAGTCTTACAAGGTTTCAGGTGTGAATTGGGAGCAGGGCTGTTTGGTGTTTTCTCTCTTATACTCTCATACTAGTTACTGGATATTCATCATGGCACCTCATGGCAAAGAACTCTCTGAGGATCTGAAAAATGGAATTGCTGCTCTTCATAAAGATGGTTATAAGAAGAAGATGGCTATAAGAAGATTGCTAACACCCTGAAACAGAGCTACAGCATGGTGGCCAAGATCATACAGCGGTTTTCCAGGAAAGGTTCCACTTGGAACAGGCCTCGCCAGGGTCGACCAAAGAAGTTGAGTCCACATGTTCAGCGTCATATCCAGAGGTTGGCTTAAAAAAAATAGACGAATGAGTGCTGCCTGCATTGCTGCAGAGGTTGAAGAAGTGGGGGGTCAGTCTGTCAGTGCTCAGACCATACGCCATACACTGCATCAAATCGGTCTGCATGGCCGTAGTCCCAGAAGGAAGCCTCTTCTGAAGCTGATGCACAAGAGAGCCTGCAAACAGTTTGCTGAAGACAAGCAGTCCAAGAACAGAACCAGAACCAGGTCCTGTGGTCTGACGAGACCAAGATAAACAAGCATGTGTGGCAGCACCCTGGTGAGGAGTACAAAGACAACTGTGTCTTGCCTACAGTCAAGCATGGTGGTGGTAGCGTCATGGTCTGGGGCTCCATGAGTGCTGCTGACACTGGGGAGCTGCAGTTCATTGAGGGAAACATGAATTCCAACATGTACATTGACATTCTGAAGCGCAGCATGATCCCCCCCCTTCGGAAACTGGGCTGCAGGGCAGTTTTCCAACATGATAACAACCCCAAACACACGTCCAAGATGACAACTGCCTTGCTGAGGAAGCTGAAGGTAAATGTGATGGACTGGCCAAGTATGTCTCCAGACTTAAACCTAATTGAGCACCTGTTGGGCATCCTCAGGCGGAAGGTGGAGGAGCGCAAGGTGTCTAACATCCACCAGCGCCATGATGTCATCATGGAGGAGTGGAAGAGGATTCCAGTAGCAACCTGTGCAGCTCTGGTGAATTCCATGCCCAAGAGGGTTAAGGCAGTGCTAGATAATAATGGTGGTCACACAAAATATTGACAGTTTGGGCACAATTTGGACATGTTCACTGTGAGGTGTACTCACTTGTGTTGCCAGCTGTTTAGACATTAATGGCTGTGTGTTGAGTTATTTTCAAGGGAACGTTAAATCTATACTGCTATACAAGCTGTACACTCACTACTTTAAGTTATATCAAAGTTTCATTTCTATAGTGTTGTCCCATGAAAAGATATAATAAAATATTAGCAAAAATGTGAGGGGTGTACTCACTTTTGTGAGATACTGTATATGTAAGTATTGCTATGTGGCCTGATTCACAAAGCTCCACCTTAACTACAATGTGTATATAGTAATTGGGTGGAGCAGTGTGCTGTTAAATATTTACCTAAGCTTCATAACTGAGGTGGAGCAGGATGAGGTCCGGATCTTGAGGATTCTTGTTTCTCTTTAGCTTGAAAATCTTTAATGGAGAGATTAATGACAACACTGTGTGGACCATGGATTTCTATACACTGTATAAATATGTCTGTCATCTGTTTTGCCTCAGTATGCAGGTAGGAGCAGGTTTCATCTCTTGATCTCTGAAACATTGGTTCCTTCTGCTTTTAACTAACAGCTGTCATTAGCAACTTTGTTTATGAGTATGTGCAACTGTATCTGTTTGTGTCCTCTGTCACAAACAGATTGTCTGGGGTTTAGACGAGGTGACACTCCTGAATCCTCCAGAGGAGCCTCTGCCGGACCATCATTTGGAAATACTTTACTCTTGTGATGAGCCTGCTGCAGTACAGCTGGACTGTATTGTATCCTTTGACACTGGCATCATTTCCACCCTCCTGCTAAGACAGTGGAGCTGCGTCCCCGGTGACCCTGAAATAAGGACTGTGGAGCTGAACCTGCCGGACTGGTTGGTGTATCAAGCTGATGGGATTGTTCCAGAGTCTCAGTGGGTGCTGAGTTGTGTCCTTCGAGCCTCGGTCAGATACAGTGGATTTGATGACACTGAGGTGTCTATCACAGCTCAGGATGTGGCAGCTCTGCAGCCTAAGCCCTTCTTTAGTCGACGTGTCAAACAGCATCAACTCTGCCTTAGCTGGAGTACAGAAATGCTGCAATTAACGCAACAGTTTTTAAAGAGACAATGCCCTATGGAGCAAGGTAAGGTTGAATCTGCTTAAGTTCAGTTGATAAAGGCACCTTAAATCAAAAATAGTCCAAGTGGAGCTTTAAAAACTTAAATTTCCTAAAATCAGAGAACAATTTTCCATATTGGTCTGTTTTTAGATGATAGTTATGGAATAAATTATGTTTGTCATGCAGAAACGGTGCATTTGCTGTCTTCAATTTATGCTTCAACTGGAGAAAACTTTGGTATCACAAAGACCCTGGACCCTTACAGCAGTGAGGTTCTGGAGTATTTGCGTATTAAAGCCATCTCTTTCCCATGGTAAGACAAAAGGCACACTGTCCACTGTCTGTTACACAGATACAGAGATATATTTAGGGTCAGTTAAGGAAGTGTATTTATATTTTTCCGAGGTGTTTGATCTCTATCTGGATATTTGTGACCACACACTGCCAGGAAAGTATGTGTGGCGTGTTTCATCATATCGACTCTCATAATAACTACGTCACACCAGCAGTGTTCCTCACAAATTCAGGTATAATTAAGATTTTTCTCTAACCTCTCAGATCTTGAGGCTCTTCGTGTAACTACCCAATACTTACTCTAGTGTCTCATATACAGGCCAGCTACACATCCAGGTGAATGGAGAGTCTGAGGAATCCTCTGCATTCCTCTCTCCATTCAAGGTGCCTTTGAGTGAGTGGTGCCAACTCAGTTTGATGTTGCAGGGTCAAACAGTGAGTAGTCTCTTGTTGACAAGCGATATCTTTGGAGCATGTGAATAATGGTAATAGTAATAAAAATGAAGTTGTCATGGTGACTGTATCTCAGGTGACTGTCTCCATGGTGTGTGTGGATCAGGAGCAGAGAACGGTTCGATCTACAGAACATTTGTAAGTCTACTCTTAACATGACAAAGTGATTGAACTGTATTAATAGCAGAAATGCGCTTGAAGTGTTCTTCATGTATATTAACACCATGTCTTATAGGCTGAGACATACTCTCATCCTGGATGACACAGAGGGATATTTTGTGATTGGAGGAGGAAAATATATAAGAGGTGTGGAAGGGTATTTTGGACCAGTGGTTTACTACCGCAGCAAAATATCACCTCACAGCATGGTAATACACTGCAGCTGCCCACAGTTATTATCCATGCCAACAATTAGCTGCACTAGAGTCTGATGACTTCTCTCTTCTCCAGTCTGAGCCTGTTATTCCAGATGTTATTAAGGATGTGAACCTCACTGGATGGCTGCACAGCTGTCAAGAGTTTCATCTTGAGTTGAACATGAAAATCAGCGGCTACTCTCTCAAGGCCAAACAGAGGACAGAATCTGGTAATGGGCTTATATATCCACTAGGTGGTGCTAAAATGACTATCTCAAATATTCTAAACAACCCTGTAGATCTACTAAAGGTACAAAGAAACTAACTCACAGTGCGTTTTTTTTCCAGAGAGCTGTTTTGATGCCTTCCATAAGTGGGTGATAAAGGACAGACCATCATTAAATTCACAGTGTGAACAGTGGGAGGCAATTGTCCCTCACAGAAGACAAGCTGCAAAACTGTCCAAGTTATTTGCTTTCAAACATGGTAAGAGAAACTGCATAAAAAGTATTCACCTGGTGCTGGTACAAAATATCCAGACATGGGAAGTAACTATAACTAGGTTAACTTAAGTACTGCACTTGAGTTGAAAAGTTAGTGACCTTGTTCAAAACATGAGATACCTGCACCATGATTTAGCACTGTGAAAGGGGATCACTCTTCACAGTTAGTACTTACGAATGTTTCACTGGTAATATTTTGCATTTTCTTAACACCCTTTTATATCCAGTTATCCCTCCTTAATTTTCCCTAAAGCAGCTTTAAGATCACAGACATCACCCGATTCCACACAGTCTGCCAGTGTTTATAACATACGCTTGCTTGTGAAGGGTTGTTCTACTCACTGGTTGTATCTGTGTGTTATCTAACATAAACCAATGAAACCAGTTCCATTGCTGACTTGTAGGAGGAAGAAGGGTTAGCCTGCCAGCTGTGGGCAGAGCACTGTACTCCCTATCACTTCATAAGCTGGGCAGAGCGAGCAGCACTGGAGTGATCAGAGAAGTGTTACCACTGCTGCTTCAAGCTGGCTGCTTAGCTGATAACAGAGCTCTGCACATGTCATCGGTGCTCTACAGCACTGGCATGGGAGTGAGGAAACAGCCCTATAAGGTGTGTGTGTGTGTGTGTGTTTCCGGATATGGATCATAGCAGAACTATGCCTGTGTTGTGAACGTGTCCAATTTTTTTAATGTTCTCTCATGCCCTCGTGTTTGGTGCAGGCTTGGCTACTTGCCCTGCTGGCAGCCCAGAAGGATGATCGATTAGCACTTCTGCATCTTGGGCACCTGCACCACCGAGGGCTTCACGGTCTCCCCACAGACCAAGACCTGGCCTATGTATATTATGCAAACATTGCTAAACAGACAACTTTAGACCGTCATAATCCCACACCAGAGCAGGTAACACATGTATAACTGGATCTTTGGAGAGATTTTTGCATAATTAACATAACTAATATTAGCCTTTTCTTGCCCAATATGCACTCTAATTAATGGCATGATTTAAATGATCATGAACATATTTGTGAATAACTATATAACACAAATGTTTGGGAACTGTGTTTGTAGGGTATATTAATATATACTAGCAGTATCAGACATACAGTAATTGTGCTGCAGAGGCTGGGAAAAAACTCATACATCTAATCTACACTTATTTTCTTCACATTATTTACCTGTGGGGTTATTAGAAACATATGAGCTAATATGTGATATGGTAATACATTTTCTGCTCCCCTTATTGTGGGTATAGTTTTCAGATTTCTATCTTCAATAAGTTTACCTTTGCTTTCCATACAAACAAAAGATAACGGTATGATAAACATGGTATTATTACATTTCATTCAAAACACACAGTAGCATTTCTGCAACAAAAGAAAATGAAATCCTTTGATTTTTTTACACATGTTTTCCCTCTTTCCTTTCTTTTATTTTTTTAGACATTTGTTGAGGCTGTCTACCTGAACAATGATGAGCTGCTGAATCTCCAGACAAATGAAGACCATCATATCTTCCAGTGGCTAAAACTGCAGGCACGCAGGGGAGTAGCTGAAGCTGAGGTACCCTGTCATCTCTGAATATGGAAAAACACAGAAATTTAGATTTTAAAAGTAGTGGGATAAAAATAAAAACAAATATGACAGATTTTAAGAAATAAGACCTCTGGTTGTGTGTGCGCACTTCTCAGATTTTAAGTTTGAGCCTCAAACTGCGTCTTAGAGGGTAAAAAGAAAATGACACATGGACAAGGTGTGGCTATTTTATCATGGATTATTTTTTTGAAACTTTCTTGCAGCAAGCAATTGCCCGCATGCTGTTCTGGGGTCAGCAGGGAGTGTCTCCAGACATCCAAAAGGCTGTGAGACACTACGAAAGGGGAGCTGTCCAATGGGGGGACCCAGTGTCAATGTATGACTATGGCATAGTTCTACTGCAGGTCAGATTTACAGTTCTTGTACAGTGATGTGTGATTCTCTTGAAGAAGTAACAATTCCTCTGTAGTTATTTATGTGCATTATTTCATATTATCTGATATAAATGTGTTTCTCTGTAGGGACATGGGGTTGAAAAGGACATTCCAAAAGCTGTCACTTTCCTCCAGAAAGCGATGGACCAGGTTCTGTATGGCTAAAACTTAATCACAGCATTACTACTGTCATCAATCTGCTTTTCCCACTCTGCACACCCCATATTACTTCTCACAAGTTTTCTGTCCCACAGGGTTTTGTTCCTGCAATCAGTGCCCTGGCCTGGTACTATGAGCAGTTTGAACAGGACTACAAGCAGGCAGTGCAGCTATGGGAAAAAGCTGATCTCCTCGAGAGTCCAGATGCTGCTTTGAATCTTGGTGTCATATACTCACAGGGTCTGTATCCAGGAAAAGCTGCTGACGAGGTGAGCAAAACTGTAAAAAAAAAACAAAAAAAAAACCCAAAAAACAAATAAATACACATCATCCACTCATATACTAACGCACTAGTCTTCAACGACTAAATCATGAGGTACAAAATGAGTCTTTTCCACAGTATATGGCCTATAAGTACTATCTGAGGTCAGCAGAAAGAGGGAACATCAGGGGGGCACTTCACCTCGCAGACAGCTGGACCACTGGGATACCTGGCCGTGTCAATAGACGTCCATCAGATGCTGTTTTGTTAGTTGCTAACCCTTTTATTTATTTCATTTCACATACTGCATATGATATTTCCTTATGTCATGACTGAAATATCTGTTCAACTGCCTGCAGGTGGGTAAAGTGGGCAGCTGAGCACAACGGATACCTGGGCAGTGTCTTACGGAAAGCCTTGGATTCATATCTCAAGAGTGACATGTAAACTTTTCTCTTTATTCACACTTGCCATGATCCTTATTATGATTAAGCTTCTTGGTTGCAGTTGCAACAAATTGACATTCTCACTCCTCAACAGGTTCAGCTCACTTTTATATTTCATAGTGGCTGCTGAGTTGGGGTATGCCGCCGCACAGTTCAATGTGGCATATCTCTGTGAACAAAATACAGTGAGTTTTAGAAAATATACATCTGAAACTTCTCTCTATTAGCTGTAGTGTCATGGTCATGTGACTGTTTCTCTTGCTCTACAGTCACTCTTGGAATTTGTTTTCACTCTGTGTGTCAATAGGGAAGTTTCCTGGATCCGGCTTTTGCATCACGCTGTATGTTGAGATATTACAACCTGACAATACAGAGCCAAAATCCTGACACTAATGGTAAATCGCTATTTTTGAAACCGAAATATTTGCACACTTGTGCACAAACTTACTGTACTTTATTTGACCTCTAATTCTATCATCTCTCCAGCCTTGATTAGGATGGGTGACCTGTTGTATGAGGGGCAGGTTGACGGGCAGAAGAACTTGTTTTCTGCAGCAGAGATGTACAAACTGGCAGCACTACGGAACAAGCCACAGGTCTGTTTCATTTGAATCAATGTTTTTGTGTGTATATCTTGTGCATGTAAGTTATACTGTTCTTCTACAGGGATGGTACAACCTTGGCCTCCTTGCTGAAGAGGGTTTCAGGCTGCCGCTGTCAATACTGACTGACCTGGGCCTCTCAGAGCTGTACTTAGCAGACAACAATTTGCTTCTAAGTGCTTTGTATAGAAGGTGTGTTCAATTCGTATGTGTATGTATCAGTTTTGAAAGTGCTGCATACTGTCTTCAATGTAAATCTGTAAAAAAAAAAAAAAAAAAAAAAAAAAAAAAATGATTCCGTATTTTCTTCCAAAAGATGCAGAGACTCAGAAGACACAGATTCCTACTTGCCTTGCAGCCTTGCCCTCTTCAATGTGTATCTTCAGTCATTCCAAAAAGACTATAGTGCTGTTATTAAGGTCAGTGTAATGTGTCGAAGGTACATATCTAATTATTGTATATATCTAAGTAGTCATGCTATAATATAAAAATACTTAAATATTTTTGCATTTGAAATTTTACCCAAGTAAAAGTACAGAAGTATTAGCAGGAGAAAAAAAACTTCATTAGAGTGTTTGAATAAATGTACGTGGTTTCCACCACTAGAAATACAGCAGCAGGTCAACAGGCACATCAATAAAGACTTAATTGTGATGTTGACAATTGGGTCATGTTATTTCCCACAGTTCTCTGCTGCTGTTGCTGCGGTTGCAGCTCCAACGATATTCCTAATCGTCCTTGGTGTACTCAGGGGACGTGTCCTGTCTCTCAGCTAGAGGCAAAATTCTTATCAGGATCATCAGCCCAACAAACTGAAGGACTAAACTGAAAAGTTGAGCTCCACACCGACAGCGCAGCAAGTCTCTCTCAGTTTACATACTGTATGTTTACTTTGAATTAATGTTTTGTACCTGCCTGAAATGTTTCTGGTTTGTATTTTTCATATTGTTAAAAGAATGTATTGACTTTAGAATTAACTTGAATGTACAATAAATAACCTGAATAAGTGCCATGAAACCTGTAGTGAGCTTCAAGATATTGTTGGTTGATAACAGATGTTGTTCTTAGATGTCCTCTTGTCTCTCATTGTAATGACTCTCATGGCGGTTTGTGGGTGACTTACAGAATATCAGGTCAACCATTACCACTTTTATCATTTATCAAAGTGCTTACTAAACAAGTATCTAACAGGTTACCTGGGCCTCACATCTTAAATTTGAAAATTACATTAACTAACTTAAACCCACAGTATTGTTTTCCTGCTTTTGTGTGGACAGATCTCCCACTGTCTAAAAGGTTGAAATTCAGTCTTATATTTTGCATTCATACAAAAAACACCAATGCCAGAGGATTTGTCAAAACTCATACTCAATTCAAACAATCACAGACAACTTCCCTGAGACCAAATCCCTTCAACATTCAACAGCTCATTAACACCGACAGAAAAGTTTAATTGCTTTCCTTCTGTTTGTAGAAATGATTCAGTGTTATTTGGGGGCGAAGATAGGATGGAAAAGCTTTGAAATTTGTAATTTTAATCAGCTTTAAGAAAAAAGTAGATGTGGTCTTTTCTGCAATTGAGCTGCCTCTGATATAAGAAAAAAATGTAGCGTTCAAAGACAAGAGCACCATCCCTACTGTGAAACATGGAGGAGGCTCAGTTATGTTGCAGGGTTGCGATGTAGAGTCTGGTACGTTGAATCTGTGCCGGGCACAATCAAATCAGAAGATTATCAATGCATTCATGAGGGAAAGATACTGCCCAGTGTCAGAAATCTCTGTGTTGCAGGTCATAGCTCCTCCAACAGGATAATGACCCAAAAGAAGAATGGATGAGAAGAAAACATTGGTCCTGGATCTTAATCCAACTGACCATGTAAAGAGCTGAAACTCGCAGTTAGGTGAAAGCAGCCATTGCACCTGGGAAGTGGAACAGTTTGCTCAAGAAAAGTGGACGATTCTACCTGCTTAAAGGTGTAGAGCAGTGGTCCCCAAACTAAGGCCAGCGGGCCGGATACGGCCCGCCCCCACATTTGGCCCGGCCCCCTGAACAATACCAGAGACGCATTTAGATTTTTTTTTTTCTTATATGTGTATTTGTATTTAATGATAAAGTTGGGCTTTTGCAATAAAATGTTCCTTAGCTATGAACTATTTTCATTATTAACTATTAGTTAGTAACTATTTCGTACACGCATATAACGTGATGTCATATGAGTGTGGTATCCAGGGACTGTTTTGTGTACACGCGCATTGATCTGATTGCACTTGTACTGAGAACGGGGGCTGAAAAGGTGTCCCGGCTAGAGTGGTAAGTTGCCATTGGTGTGTGACACAGGAGCGGGAAAAAAAGAGCATTGACCAAAAGCAATATTGTCAGTTACGTGACATTCTATTCCAGAGATAACGGAATAATGGCGAAAATGTTAGGTAAGAGAAAAATTGATTCAGAATGCAGGGTATTTAACCAGCAGTGGACAAACGATTATTTTTTTGTTCAATGCAAAGAAAAGGCTGTTTGTCTCATCTGTCAAGAGACGGTGGCGGTATTCAAAGAATACAATCTTCGCCGACACTATGAATCCCGTCACAAAGACAGGTATAATAGCTTGCACAGCCAAATGCGAGCAGACAAACTCTCGAAGCTAAAAAGTGGATTGTTAGCTCAGCAGACTACATTTGTACGCCAAGCTCAGCTGAACCAGTCATCCGTTCGGGCCAGCTATCGGGTTGCTCAACTGATAGCAAGCAGCGGTAAACCTTTCACTGATGGAGAGTTTGTCAAGAAATGTATGAATGCTGTCGTGGAGGAGGTGTGTCCTGAAAAGAAAGATGTCTTAAATGCCGTGAGTCTATCGGCGAGTACAATCACCAGACGCATTGAAGAACTCGGGGGTAATGTACATGCCCAGCTGCAGCAGAAGACGAAAGAATTTGACTTTTTTTCATTAGCACTAGATGAGAGCACGGACGTGCAGGACACAGCACAGCTGCTCATTTTTATTCGTGGAGTTAGCGCAAACTTTGAGATGTACGAGGAGCTGGCAGCCCTCAAAAGTCTAAAAGGGACTACGACGGGGGAGGATATTTTCTGCCAAGTGTGCCAAACCATGGAAGACTTGGACCTAGACTGGTCAAAGCTGGCCAGCATCACGACTGACGGGGCTCCTAGTATGGTGGGCGTGTCACGGGGTCTAATAGGACGCATGAACCGAGAGATGGAAGAACGGGGTCTCGCCGCCCCGCTGCAAGTCCACTGCCTAATTCACCAGCAAGCACTGTGCTGCAAAGTATTGACGTGGGATTCTGTCATGAAGGTTGTGGTGTCATGCATAAACTTCATTAGAGCAAAGGGACTTAAACACAGGCAGTTCCAAGAATTCCTGTCTGAACTGGGGTCCGCGTACAGAGATGTGCTGTACCACACAGAGGTCCGATGGTTGAGCCGGGGCAGAGTTTTGAGGCGTTTTTACGAGCTGCTACCCGAAATTAACGCATTTCTTCATTCAAAAGACAAAACGGTCCCAGAGTTGATCGACCCAGCATGGAAATGGCACCTTGCATTTTTAACAGACATGACGGAAATGCTGAATAGCTTTAACTTGCAGCTTCAAGGCCAGGGGAAACTCATTTGCGACATGTATTCCCACATAAAAGCATATGAGGTGAAACTAGCGCTGCTTTTGGAACAAGTGAAAAAGCACAACTTCATCCATCTCCCTGCTACCCAAAACCTCTCTGCAGAGAACCCAGCGGTCCCGTTTCCAGCTGAAAAGTGTGTGGAAGCACTGGAAATGCTGAAGGCGGAGTTCGGTGTGCGATTCCGTGAACTACATGTTAATGCAAAAGAAATCCGTCTTTTCCAGAACCCCTTTGTTGCCGACATTGATGAAGCCCAGCCTTCTTATCAGTTTGAGTTGGCCGAGTTACAGAACTGTGATGTTCTGAAAGACGCATTCAAGCCCAACAGTCTCATTGACTTCTATGCTGCCCTCCCAAACGACACGTACCCTAACATAAAAAAACACGCAATGAAGATGTCCACACTTTTTGGCAGCACGTATATCTGCGAGCAAACCTTTTCACGCATGAAACTTCTGAAAACTGCGATGAGATCAAGATTGACAGATGAACATCTGCATCAGTGTTTGAGACTGGCTGTGACTAGAATGGAACCCGACATTCAACTTCTCACCAGCCAGATGCAGGCCCACAGTTCACACTGATGAACATACAAATGTAAGCTCACTTTTCTGACTTGAATGAATCATTCTGAGTACAAACAAATATAATCATAATAGTAATAATATATATATATATATATAATATATAATATAATAGTTCTGTTTCTCAGCCTGCTTGCTTGGTGGTTTTCACAGGGAAGTTGATGAGAGCGAGCTGCAAACAGCGGTGTCTACAAGCCTACTGGAACCTACAAAAGGATTATAAGGAAGGAACACAAGAACTTTGAGAGACTGTTCATATGAGTCATTTAAGTAAGAGATTCTGCTCTGACAACTAAGCTGAACTTTTACCTGTCAAGATTGTGCACGGCACAACAGAAAGTTAATGTTCCATGGACTTTTTTTCTGTGAAGAACCCAGAGAAGGTTATTTGATTATTATTGATTTCATAAATAGTGTTATTTATATCCAAGCTTTTTTTCTGTGAAGAACCCAGAGAGGGTTATTTGGTTATTATCTATTTCATTAACAGTGTTATTTATTTCCTGACTTTTTTTTCTGTGAAGAACCCAGAGAGGGTTATTTGGTTATTATTTATTTAATTAATAGTGTTATTATTTATTTCCTGACTTTTTTTTTCTGTGAAGAACCCGAAAAGGGTTATTTGGTTATGTGTGGCTTTCTGGAAAACAATAAATTTTTACGTTTAGGCACCCCCGCGATCGTCACACTTTTTCTGTTACAAACTGAACCCGGCCCCCCATCAGAGAAGGGAAAAGTTATGTGGCCCTCACAGGAAAAAGTTTGGGGACCCCTGGTGTAGAGAGTTCCCAATATTTTTGTCCATGCCATTTTAATTTGTTGTATTATTTGAAATAATGTGTTACATCAAAAATTAAAAGCAATGTGTCTGATCTATTAGATATGGAGTAAAAAAAAATGTAGATGCCAGTTATTTTTATTAGTTACTCCTTTATGAGAAAATTATGTAATATATATTTATATATTATAAAGGTGCCACATCTGTACATCAATAACTGCTAATAAAGTTTTTAGACTTTATCTGGGTGTCAGGTAAAAATTTATGAGGAGGGGCTGGAGATAGGTTGACCCCAGATGTCAGTCCACAGTTTGCTGTCCTTGCCTGTGACATAGCCAATTAACAGAACATGAGATACAGGTGGTCACGGCTTTTGTGTTTGTGAACACCTGTAGCTGTGGCCATTAATTAAACAAGTAAAACAAAGGGAGTCAAGCTGGAATTACAATTCTGCCGGTGGATAAAAAGCCTGGAAACGTGATAATGTAGGCTTAGTTGAAATTCAAGTGTTTATGTCAATTTTGAGTCAAAACTCAAATTTTATTTCATCTACATTGTGTGTTTGCCACAATTCACTTGGCTTTGTACAAACTGCAGTTTAGAGGTCAGGTACCATTGTAAAGCGATTTTGTGTGTGTCTTCTAAAAATCATATTTATGCTGTAGTTGCCCAGTGACCTAGACTGAAGACAATCTACAAAGCCTGAAAACTTAGCAAGGTGCATTAACTTTAAAGTAAGAAGCAAGACTCAGTTATTTCAGATTTATTTATCACATTGTGCATTGTTATTTTACATATCAACAATAATTGAGCTATAGGTGACTTTGAACAACATACAAAAGCAATTTATCATGAGAGCTGTCTTTAGAGATGTGACTGGACTGCTTTATGTCTTATGACTTGAGTCTCGTCCTAAAAGTCATTACACACTTGAGAGCTGCCCACAGTCCAAGAGTCTTACAGTGTTTTTGTATTGATTACCCCTGATTGAGTAGTTCAAAGTTAATGCTTTGCACAATAGCACTTTGACAGAAGTTGTTCAGGGTAAGGAGAGGTTTGCCCATCAACTTTCAACATAGTTATTGAACACGGCTCCTGAACACACCTCGACTGGGGGATTGTTTGGGTGCTCATTTGATGAGACAATGATGGACGTGGACCCTTGGGGTATGTATATGATTAATTAACTTTTTAATTATATGTTGGCTTGTCAGTGTTTGAATATTTTAGACTGCTAGCTAGCTCTTCCCGCGTCCGCGGACCGCTTTGGACTTGAGTCATAACGTACTTTTTCTAAGGTCAGCGGACACAGACATGCTTCTGAGCACAGGTAAACATGGCTACAGTGTGATAACTGTCCAGTGTGTGTGTTACACTGAACGTGAGGTGCGACTTTCGTCAAACGTAGGGCGTTCCTGTTGTGTTTTGCTTGTTGATATTAGCCTGTTGGGTGAACTGACAAAACAATACCTGCTTTGTTCAGATACTTCTCTTAAAACCAGTAGGAGTTATTGAGCTTTTAACACTGCTGTTGTAGAGACTGTATCACTGTAATTGGTTTAAAATGTTTAAAAGGTCGTTAAGGGTGTTAGCCGCGAAGCTAACGCTAATCGCAAACGGCGCTAGCCGCTATGCTAACCCAGGCAGTGTCTAACATTGAGGCTAGCCAAGCTAAGTTTCTATCACTACAGTAACATTAAATGCAGTTTGTGTGTGTGTTTGTGTACAGGCTGGAAGAATATTAGTAAGATACACTTTGCAAGATTATGAAGTCCACCATACAAAAACATTTGTATTACACTACATTCATTTTAGTAAGTTGGACTGAATAATGTAGCAACTAAGTGTAACTTTTGTTGAAACAATTTAATAGAAGTATTGCTTAAAATTGATGGTCATTTTAAGGCTATAGATTGTGTTGCTGCTCAGTAGTATTGTATCACACTGGGAGGACTATTTTATTGTTTTAGCAAGGTGGGTTGTCGTGATCATGTTGTTGTGTTTTTTTAATTGTCAATTATTTCAGATCAAAGAAGAGTTCAGAAGGATCACAACAATTCATCTGGAGCGAACCTTTTGGTCAAAATTGGACAGTTACTCTACCAAACTCCTGGAGATATTTCAGACAAAGGGCAGGGTCGCAGGCAACAAAATAAGGCCTATGCTGAATTCACTGAGCCAGGTAAAGTTTAAAAATATAATTGTTGTCATCATATGTTGAGCTCATAAACACTTAGGATAACTGTTGACACTTCAGCTCATTTGAACAAAGTTGATATATTTGTTCTCAGCAATAAATTCACTTCTGTCTGTGTAACAGCAACATGCTGAGGGCAGAAGAGATGTCGTCATCCGCTGCTTGATGGAGTTCCTTGGAGAGTCTGCAGAAGAACTCATCAAAGACTATCAGGTAAATTTTGAAAATTTGTGACTTTATTATTATTCAGACCATATTAAATTTGTCTGTTCTCCAACATAATAAACTACCTCTTATATTTGCATATTAATGTATTTTTAGATAAGTAACTCATACTGTGTGTGGGGGAAAACCTTATAAATTCATTAACTTAAATTGGCAAAGAAGATACATGACTGGTTCTATTATCATTTCATACCTGAAATGTTTAAAAATGTTCAATGTGCATTTATGTCAATGTATTCTTTTTATTTTTATCCAGTTTTTGAATTTGTTTTTGTTGAATCAAAAACCCACGGCAAATCTCACATTTTTCCTCTACACTGAATCCAGTATACTTACATGTTTTTATGTCCTACTTGGAGCAAAGCACAAACTAGGGCCGCCTCTCCATGTATTAGCACAACTTTGGGTCACAGAGATAACAACCTCTGTGAAACATAATTTACTTGTGTTGTTTGAAAAACCCAAAAGGATATTTAAAAACAACTACTGTTAGTATGACAGTGTTTTCATAGTCCTCAAGACTTCCCTAAAAATACCTGACTGAAAAAATATTGTCTGGTGAAAATATCATTAACCTGTTACCTGAGTTGCATCTGGGTTTCTAAGTCAAAACAAAACAGTGATGCAAAAAGATTGTTTTCTCCAAGAGTCTTTGAAGATTCTGAAAATATCAAGTGTTTTTAACAACCTTCTGGGTTTTTGAAACAATGCCAGTTTATCATCTCTGAGAAAATATGATTGTTACCTCTGACCCAAATGTACACTAATACATGAAAGGCACAAAGTAGGGTTAACTTGAACTGAGAAACATGTGAAAAGACATTTAATAACTTTAGTTAAGTCTTTATCTATGTAAAAGTAAATTGATTCAAATCAATACTTGTGTAAATTCTTTAACCAATGTCTTGTTCTGAACATCTTATTTCTGTTGCATTATTGTATAAGTATTAAATGGCCACTTTAATTAGCCAACCCTGTAAATCACCTCTTGTATATTCAGGAACTTTAAAGAAAATATCTATAATATATTGACTTCTGAGCACTGATTTACATGTTTTTGACAGGATGTCAGCAAAGAAACCATCAGAGATGACCATGCTCATCACGTCTTGAAGAT
>NW_019524697.1:0-17007 GCF_002814215.2 Seriola lalandi dorsalis | reverse complement strand
TTGTGGTTCAGAGGAAATACTTGGTGGCTAGTAAGAAAAACTAGTTAAAGAAATATCCTGTTCTAAATGTTGAGCCTGAGCCCAGTTTGTGTATTCTGTTATGCTAACTGGCATATGGAATTGTATTGCAGGTAGAACACATTGTGAATGGTTACATACAATTGTTGGAGTTACCTTTTAAAGAAAGTAACATATTTCTGACTGCACTTTCATGTTTCTTGCAGTTTTTGCACTTTATGGTACTTGCCGTTATTGCACTTACTTGCAGTTTTTGCATTTTATGGTACTGGCAGTTATTGCACTTTATAGTACTTGCAGTTTTTGCACTTTATGGTACTTGCAGTTGTTTCACTTTAAAGTGATACCTTTAGGCATTTCATTGGAGATTTTCTTTTTAAATGTTCTTGTCAAGGCTCTCTGACATACAGAGCATCAGAGGTCAAATGTCCCATTTAAAAATGTGTCAGAGCACACAATAAACAGCCACACACTGATGGCTTTTAGTGAAAGTTGTTCTTAAATTCTAACTGGCAACACTGTTTTGAAATGTATCTGGTAATGCCAGCTCCAGAGTCAGTATGTTGGAATACTGTAAGCAGTGACCTCTTTCACCAGTGTTGGAAAATAAAGGTAGTGTTAAAAAGGTTATTTCATGTTATGTGTTTCTTATTAGAATTTCCAGAGTAAAATTACAAAGAATTTCTGTGTGGAAATTGTTACCGAGTCTTTTTCAAGTAAATGTTACTGAAATAATGCTAAATTAAGAACTAGGTCCAGCCATTTAAAAGCTTAGGAAAAAGCAAGTATTTTTTTACAGAAATTTGTAAGTAAATGCAGTGGTAGTTTGAGTAAATTTTACAGAAGGGGAATTAGTAAAATTTACTCATGAAAACAGAAATTTGCTAGTAAACTTTACAAGTGTTTCTTGGTTAAACTTAATACTTATTGGTATGTAGACTTTACTTGAGAATATCCTAAGTTAAATTTACTAGGAATTTGTGTGTGAAATTGTTACCAAGGTTTTTTTAAGTAAATCACACTCCACATTTTTTTCAGTGTGGACTTGTGAGGCAGACATTGATATTTGACAGTTTAAAAATTAAGGGAACAATACAGTGTCTGATATTAATTTCTCGTAGACAACCTAATTGAGACACTGTTTCTAAATTATCTTAAGCACATATTTAGCATTTTATTTAGCATATATCGATATATCTACCCCATATTATTACCACTATTTTACTTTGTCTTTTGTTATGTTTTTTTCATTTATTTAAGGCAGCATCATATTACATCCATGCAGCGTTCATCCAATGATACCAGAATCTTTTTTTTCCACAATACTTTTCATGTATTGTGAATTTCAAATGTCCCGTTAAGGGGTATGCTTTCTAGTGCTTCAGTAAGATCCTGCACAGATTCTGATTTAAGTGCACTGCAGCCAGGCTTGTGACTTGGAGCTCAAAAGCTGAAATGCACACAAATGAATAGAAAAGGATACTGCAGCGGTGAGGGAATGTGAAATCAAATTAGTTTAACTCCTCAAATTTTTACTTTGTGCATGTTGGCTTACCAAGAATGCAGCTCCTGACACTTAACATTATCAAAGCAATCTGTCTCCTTTTTCCTTTTCTTCCCATTTTCATCCATTGGTTTCCCTCTCATTTCTCTTTTTTCCTTTTCCGCTCTTTTCCCTCCCTCTGTCTTCGCAGATGGGTTATTTGGCCGGTGAACGGGAGGAGAGCTGTGCCAGTTGTGAGTGTACAGCAGCGGCAAAGAGAAGAAAGTCACTCAGGCACGAGTGGGAACTGGACTCATTTGTGGAATATACAGCAGGAATAACACGGAGGTGCAGATACAGTACAGGTAGTTTATGTGTGTGTTTGGGGTGATGGGGGTGTGACATAGTCATCTGTATCACTAAATTATGAGTTCTTCATGATTGTTTTTTTTTTTTTTTTTATTAGTTTTTAACTGCAGCATGGAAGACTTGCAGTATATTGAGACCCCCTTAATATTTTTTACAACATATTTCAAAAGTTAGTTACAGACTCCAAAGAAATGTATGTAAACAAAGTGTTTATCAGCTGGCTTGATATTATAAAATCTAATCTTTTACATACCTACATTGAGTTTAATCATTATATGTTACATGAATCATATATCATTTTTGCTTAAACCCTTAAGTCATAGGCAATTTTTTTTCCAATTTCTGACTGAAAAAACCTAACCAATTCTGTAGCTCTACAAGTGCAAGGCAAAATGAACAAGCTTGGGCTCTATGGATAGGGGGCACTTGGGAGAATTTTGAAATACACTAAGTCTCCCTGTCCTTATCACCAGGCAAGTGAGAGAATGAGATTAGAAAAACTCAAGCAAAACTGAAATTTTTATTTTGCGTAAAACTTTTAAATTAGAGAGTGAATGACAACCTTATAAAATGAGTTGGTATACATTGATGCTACTGAACTTGTTCTAACAATTCTAAGCTGCCACTCTTTCAAATATTATGCGAAAGAAATAACAATAGTACGAGGTGGCCTCTCCATTTTAACCATTTGGAGTGCCAAATGTGCTAAATAGCTTTTCTTCCAGGTAATCTAACTGTGAATAATTTGGTTTCCATTAATAATCACTCTCTGCACACAATACACCAGTCAGACATTTAACTGTTATCTCCACATGCAGTGTTTTTTATTGTACACCTCCATTACTGGGGGCTTGAGGTAGACAAGCAGCACAGACTTCCATATGACATATACTGGTAAATTGACCAGTTGTTACAAACATCTTACTGTGAGCTATCTCAAAGTTTGAAGTTAATTTGGGCATCTACTTCTATAAAAACAGTAGAGGGCACAAAACTCCCTTCTTAAATGTGGTTGTCACCCTCAATTCACAAATCAGTCTCTTCCCAGTATGAATAGTTAAGTGTATCTATTGGAAGAAGATAACAGACTGGTGTTGAGCATCTTTGATGAAAAATCATAACCATGAAGTTTTGTTCTTAAGTAATTGTGTTGGTCATATTGTGATTTGTTTGGCAAGGCTAGAAAGGCTAGACTAGTTTCATATGATACCAAACATGCTGTCGTTGTGGGAAAAATTCTACATTCTACATTTCAAATGTGACTGATCATTATATTTAAGATGTTGATATTTTAGGAAGCTAAAATTCAAACTGTTGCTACTCAGGCTTTACTTTATACATTTTGTTTACACAATCTGAAGCACCAACATCCGACCTTCTCAAAATGGTTGCAGTTGTCTTCATTTTTATAACAGATATGGCCCAATCCTGTTACTGGGACTGGGATCCCTGTATTTTATTGTTAAAAGTTTCTATTGAAAATTACATGCAGCGATGAGGTAGATGATACAAAAGGTACTGTGATAAATGAGATAAGTGTGCTATAGGTGTATCAAAACAATACTATCTATCTGAACAAAGGTATCTGAAAATTTGCTGCATGGTGCAGTCGCCTCGCTTCTTCCTGTCAACAAAGGTTTGGCTTGTTAATTATCTAACCAGGGAAATGATTGTCAATGAACACAACAGCAGAATTTGAATCCTATTTGAAATGCTGAATAAAATCTTAAGAGTGGCCACCATTCACAGGACTGGAACCAGGTTGCTTCTTTATTTACCCCACAAGTTACTTGAGGACAATGTAAAATTACTTTAATACCCACATATATTCACAAATTCTCACAGGTTTTGATGTTTAGAATTCAGTGTCTGATAATTGTAATATATAAATTTGAGGTTTAAATACCATTCAATATTCAGTACTCATTTATTTACCATTATTGGATGGTGGCAAAAGCAATATGCTGCTATGAGACGTAATGGCTGGTGATCAAATGCCTGTTGTTTGCATAGTGTTGTTTTATATCTGAAAGCACATCAAATTGGTTTTATTATTTGTCCAATGATGCCAAATAACTAATCTCTCTTCAAGTCAAGTAAAGATGTGAATATAAATCAGTGGGTAAAAAGTATAGGCCTATTGATTTCATTCTTCCTTTGGAAGCCTGTTGTGAAATGTCAGGGTGAATGATAGCACTTAGTAAACTTTGCCACACAGTGTGCATCAGTTATTAGAGTGACAAGACTGAGCTTTGCCCACATTTAATGTTGGTTGTTTTCCTATTGAAGTCAGCAATAGTGACAAACTGAAAGCTCTTAAAGGTTTAGCATCTATCGTGCCAACCTGTTTTGAGCAACCAAAAAATGGAAGATAAAAGCATTCGATTCAAATGGGTACATAGCTCCCATGAAGATGGCCCACTGCCAATATGTATGAGAAGTCTGTGAGCATAGATTACTTATGTTTCATTTGAGAGCACTGCGACAGACTCCTTTGTCCCTGGCAATAAATAAAATTTCAAGGTGTAGCCTTGTAATCAGTAGAGGCTTGTGTATTGTTTGTAGACCCTTGACTTGGTCTTACTTTTGAAAACCAAGCAATTTCCTAAATTATAACCCTTTTTATTCCCACCACCGAATCAGAATTATATAGCCAGTTAAAAAAGAAAAGAAAAATATTTTCTAGTTTCTTATATGTTCTTTTTTATTTGTACACCTGTAGCAGGTATTTGGTGATTTTATTTGTGTGATATGATAATAAACTTAATGTCTTTGGGTTATGGTGTGTTGATTGGTCAAAATAGGCATTTTGAAGATGACACAGTGGGTTCTGAGAAATTATGAAGAGCTTTTTTTCACTGTTTTTTCCACCTACATGCATGGTGAGGGCAGAATAGAAGGACCAGTGTTTCTGATGTCTTGTAAATAGACATGCAAATGAGATACCCCAATAAACTCCAGAGGCTTGTGAATAGGGTCCCAGTCACTGCATGTACAAATACAATTATATCAAAATACCTAAATCCTGATACCTAAAAGCCTAAAAAAAATAACTAAATTGTCCCAGCACATCTATACCATCAATCCAATTATTTGGAAAAATACACAATCAGAAATAAATGGTAAATTAAAATAATAGTGGTGAAGTTCTGAAGAAGTCTGACATATTCTGAAGGTTACCTTTATTATATTTTACTGGGATTAATCTAAACTATTTTGATACTTATACATCATTGTTGCTAGATGCTTTACTGTTTATTTGCTTCAATGTTCTAATAAATAATAGCAGCAAAATACATTTTATTCTTGAATTAATTTTTACGGTTTTATCATCAGAATCTGATAAATTGTTGGTCATTGAATGCTATTTGTATTAATAGTTGTGGTACTTTAGCCAGAGACTAATATTTAGTGCTGAATATTTGGTGAATTAAATTTCCACCAGATGATTTATCTTTTCCTTCTGGCCTCATGAACTCTGGAGTCTCGCATGTTTTTCATATCATGTGCTTAATGGGCCTTTGCCTTAACTATATTTAGAAATGTGCAAGTAAAATGGAAATTCTTGCCAATGTCTTAATACTCTATTTGTCACTATATATTTATTTTCCCACAGTATCCAATGGTGCCATGGCTGCAAGTATCCAGAGTTGTGTGGGATGTAAAGTGCTCTCACTGGGTGTGTCTTCTTCCACCTTCCAGCACCTTCTGATTCTCTGTGGTCTCTTATTGGATGCTCAGGGTCAAGGTAAGACTTAGATGTATTCTACTCTATTTCTTTTTGGCCCCGCCACAAAACTAAGAGCATGTGTATGGCCAAGTCTCACAATTTGTGATCAGAGTGACACATATTTCTTATTTAATTATACTTTTCTATTCCTTTTCTTACTGTGATGCTAGAGTAATCCTCTCATTGATAGTGTTTTATAAAGTGTTGTTCTTGGATAAGGCTGAAATTATTAATTCAGTGACACAAAATACATCACATATGTTATATTATTAGGTACAAATGCCAGTTATTCTCTGGTTCTAGCCTCTCAAGTGTGAGGATTTTCTCAATTTTTTTTCAGTATTGTAAATTGAATATGTTTGCATTTTGGACAAGTGGTCCAACAAAAATGCAATAGTTAAGAAGCAAGAGCAGTTTACTTAAAAATAACCAACAGATTAAGTTTATTGAAATTGATGATTTTTCGCAGCTGTCTTGGGACTGATATAAGGGTCGCAGTCCTACCATTTTATCCATTCTTCATTCATTGAAATGTTTTGTTTTTTTCTGTTCAGTTCACATATATGGTTGCTAGTTTGGCAGATAAAAACAGACTGATTTATTGACACATAGATAATAGAGGTGCAGACCACTAGATAAATACGATAGGACCATAATGTTCTTTATTGCTCCCACTCTATAAACATCATGAAAACAATATTTAAATAGAACAAAAAGTAAGTTACAGTCTGTGCCAGATTTATGAAAAAGGAACATACAGTGAAGCAACTACAATGTGATACAGAGCACTTAAGTCACTACTGAGTAAAATGAATGTTTAATAAATATAGTAATTATATTCAGGTGTACAATGTGCAAAGGTACAGTATATAAGGTATGTAGTAAGCTATCAGTTTGTAGACCATATTTAATCCTCATATCCTAGGGAGACAAGGCCACTATGCCCTCTGCTGTCAAAGCACTCCACTGGCTTCCGTCCCTCCCTGTGACTGGTTTTATTTATAGCATGGCAGGAATTGCTACACTAACAAGTGACAAGGGCTCAAAATATGCACACACACACACACGTGCAGCACAATGTTGCCAGCTTTCAGGGGTGGTAAGGGGCTGCAACAAGGTTAATGCATGAGAATAGGGAGTAGTGTATTCAGCCCGTATGAAATGAGCTTTGATTAATGGGCCTCAGCATTGGCATATGCCAGGGTGAATCGTGTGGGAGGACGGGATAGTGCGAGCCCAGGAGAAGATTAGAGCCATTCTTATATCCAAATATCAGACATTTACCTGACATTTAGAATTAGTTTACAGTTACCATTTTCTATTTATAAATAAAAATATTCTGTCAGCTGCTTTTGTCTCTGTGAGTATTGAGAACTACTCCCACTTATGTTGTAAGTTAGTTACTTTCATTCAACAGATAAAGAAAGAAGGTTTCAAAAATCTTGATATTCAAGCCTGAAACCTGATTGTTCCGCTTAATTGTCTCATGCTGCAAACTACAAATGACAAGCTTAACACCAGGTTTGTAAAGATTATTAATTCTAATGTTGCAAGTAGCTATGGTTAAATCTTAAAACTTATTTGGCAGTAACATGGAAATTGACATGCAGTGGAGTGAAGAAGTGGAATCACTTTGGGAAGCCTGGATCCAGCAAGAAAAGTCAATTTTTATATTATTTACTGAAAGGGCTATGGCTGGCAGGTTGACCATTTCCAACTCTCAAACACTCTGGGATGACGATAAGCATAAACTGTATAAATGTAATAAACTGTATTGTTATTCATTTGCATAGACTATACACTCATCAAGCACTTTATTAGGAACCCCATACTAATACCTTTCTTTGTTGTCAAAACAGCCTTTGTGGCATGGATTCCATAAGATGTAGAAAACATTTCGTAAGGTCTGTGTTGACATAACTGCATCACATCATTTCCGCTGATTTATCAGCTTTACATTCTGCTGCCAATGTCCCGATCTACCACATTCCAAATGTGTTCCATTGGATTCAGATCTGGTGACTGAGGAGGCTACTGAAGTTCACTGCGCTCATTGTCAATGACATGGTGCATTATCATCCTCCAGGTAGCCATTAGAAGATGGTACATTGTGGCCATAAAGGAATGCACATGGTCAGCAACAATACTCAGACTGTGGCATTTAAATGATAATTGACTGGTATTAAGGGGCCCGAAAAGAAAACATTCCCAACACCATTAGGCCATCACCTCCAGCCTGGACTGTTGACACAAGGCAGGATGGGTCAATGGATTCATGCCATAGATGCCAAATTCGGACCCCTACCATCTGCGAGATTCATCAGACCAGGCTACGTTTTTCTAGTCTAAAGCTGTTCTGTTTTGTTGAGCCTGTGTCCATTGCAGCCTCAGATTTCTATTCTTGGCTGACAGGAATGGAACCTGGTTAGGTCTTCTGCCGTTATAGCTCATCCACCTCAAGGTTCGACATGATGCTTGTTCTGAGATATTTTTCTGCTCACCACAGTGAGCGGTTATCTGACTTACTGTAGCGTTTTCTGCCAAATTGTACCAGTCTGACCATTCTGCTTTGTCCCCTCTCATCAACAAATTGTGTTCTTTATTTTTCAGTTGATTCATTTGTAGTTTATGTTAACTGCCATACCTTTAACTATTTCATGTACCCCTGGTACTTGTCAGAGATCCATGTGACCAGTTAAAATTTGGATTGTAATATGTCTTGAATCCACATGCAGCATCTTTGCATATGGAAACTGATTTTAGTGATCCTGAAGAGACTTAACCACAAAAACACTGTAACAAGAAGTGGCCTAATTAGATACTACAAACTGTCAAAATTAAATAATTGTCAGAATATACATGTGTGGTAAGCAATGGGATCAGGAGTTTGCTGTGCTGTGTGAGTAAGGTTTAACTTCTTTTTACTATTGTTTTCCTTGTGGCCAACATCTGGTTTTTAGCTTTTCTGCCTCCCATGGTTCTGTGCTTTCTGCTGAAGATATGGTATTCTTGTCAAGGTGAACTATCTGCTGCAGAGACACAGTCAGGAGAGTGAGCTTGTCCTGAATGCTTAGTTTGCCATGCCAGATGTGAACAATGACAAGTCACATTGGTGGCAGAAAAAAATAACTTCATAAAGATGTCATGTCAGTGTAAGCTTAAAAAGAAAAGCTTTACATTACATTATTATAATGTTTTCAAGATGTTATGTGAAATTTGAAGAGAATGGCAAAAATAATTGATGTTAGATTGTTGTTAATCCAATCATTCAAGCAGATAGTTTTTTCTTTTTTTTTTTTTTGGAGTGGTGGGTGGGAGAACAAGATGTCCAAGTAGTAACTCATCTCATACATTTTTCAGAATTCATCATTAAAATTGCACAGGTATGGCCATTAGAAGTCCACTTGCTGAGTAAACACCAGTGAAAATGCAACATCGTCATCCAACACACGTTAAGAATCAGGCTTTTGAGACATTAATGTTGGACATTTCACAAAAGGTTTGTCCCACAGGGCTTTAGATTATATAACAAGGAACCTTCTTTTCTTTCAGCTGAATAAAAACGGAATCTTTTTACTGTTATCTGCAGGGAAAGCATATATTTATCACAATATTTACTGTTTTTTGCAGCTCTGACTGTATTTATTATGCCATTAATCAAACACTGATGACATCAGAAAGTCCTCCCACACAGAGAGAGATTCACATTCATTTTGAATCTGAATTTTGAATCCTGCTATTCTGTATCAGTTGGCTTTGCCCAAGAGTTAAAGCTGGGTGTCTGTAGGTCTTGTGAAAATCTTTACAATCTTTTTTGATCCGTTGTGCACTGTTTACCTAGTGATATCAGCTATGTTGTCCAATTTCATGAATTTGTCATGATATAATTACTGTGATACCACTTCAATTGATTTCAACAGTTCTTCTCTAACACTATTCTTAGCATTCAGTTTGTTTGATTTTTAGATTAAGTCATCATTCTGTGGACTGAGAATTTATCGGCAGCACACTATAGTTCCCTTTGCCCTTCATACTTTTGGTATATGTAAAACCTTGATATGAGCTGGGAATTTGAGCTCATCATACTGCTGCACTCATCCTTAATTGGTCTGTTCAAGACCATCATCTAAATCCCTAATATAGAAAGTATGCTCTTGATGCTGTTCTTGGGCAATCACATTAAACTGTCATACAGCTCTAATACATCTGTTTATGGTAATTCGACCAAGCCACGATCTCCGATTAAACAATCAATGTGAATGATATGCAAGTAATTTCTCAGATACTCTGGGTACATCACTGGAGGCACTTCAGCTGCTTGTAATGTGCCAAAAGCCAACTCTGCCTTATCAGAGCAGCTGTGGAAGCCTGCCAACCACCTGGCAGATTGATTTTTTTTTTATTACCAAGAATAAATGGATATTGAATCTTTGACTACCAGAGTGACCTCGCAATGAAGACACTAATGTATTTAAGTTTAGTGTGGGAAAGCACAGTTTGACAGCCAAGCTGATTCTATTATGTGTAGTGTTTTTAATTTACACATTGAAAAGTGCCCAAACCTGTGACACAGAGAGTCTCATTACACTGGCAATAGTCATATTTTTTTCAACCCCTTTTTTAAGTACTTTTTTATTTGTCTATTTGTGTTAAATGAACAGCACATATCACTAAACTGTATCACTTTATATGAAACCTATCTCTAATCAACAACTTTATCTTCATAAAGCATAAGAGCTGCTACAAGTCTTCTTCATGCATTATGATGTAGTATAACAAGAGTCATAAGTACAATTGTTGTTCACAATGACATTACCCATTTTGAATTAACAGTATTCTCGATCTATTGCTTTCTTTAAATGTAATAGATGAAGAATATGGTGATGGCTTGCCATAACACACTCCTGACAGCTCACTGTCTCCTTCAAGTAAAGTAATGATGTGCTGATATCCAGCAAACATGCCGGAGGGCTCAGACCGAGGCAGAATACAACTGACTGTCATGCCATTTGTCACTGCAGGCATTTAGTTGATCCCAGCACCTGAGCCAATGTTCAAAACTTAAAGAGAGCATGGCAGACATTCAAAGTGGAAGTGTGGTGGCACAGAGGAAACAGAAGTGTAGACTTGCTGAAAGAACATCTTAGTAGGAGTCTTGGCTTATTTGGCACAACCCATGGGCATCACATTCTGGGGTGGATCATAAATGACAGTAGAAAATACAAAAAGCTTGAATGTTAATGAGTTACAGAACCTCACACCTGACTTCCTCTCTATCTCAATGTTTCTACAACAAAGTGTAAACAAATGCATAAAGATCCGTGACATTTCACATTTGAATTTGTGTCATTATCAGAGCAGCAACAATCCTGCTTCTCTCCCCAAACTGGTTCCAGTGCCTAATCTTCTGACATCCGCCAATATAGCATATAGTGATAAATAAGTACCATTGACTGAATTTCTCCATACACATTTGGGTAGACATAGGATCGTGATCTGAAAGAAAACGAGGTGGCAGAAAAATTACAGAGTAAAGATTAATTCATATGGAGCTCAAATGTGCAACATAATTTTCCAATTTTTCTGCTTTGTGATCAGCACCCTTTCTGTCTTATAATAGTATATATGGTTTGGTTTTACAATGCATTTTTTGGGAATATGCTGAGCCAGTGAGGACATGTTGTTTATGCCTTCTCACACTAGATGGCAGTATTGCTTTTGTAAAACAACAAAAATTCAACCTACATTTCTAGTGGGAGCCATGGAAAAGGTCAAAGGCTTTAATTATTTGATAAGTACAATTAAGTGATATAGGCTATAATATTCTTTCATCAATTAAATCTGTCCCTGTCATGCCTTGTTTTGCATTCACATCAGTTATGTTTTATTTGTATCTGTGTCATTGTAGATTTACACTTCAATTAGGTTAAGATTTTTTTAAACAAAACATTTCTGTTAAGTAGAGACAGCATAATGGTTTAGAGTAGGCCTCCAGTATCTCCTTTATTCAATCAAAGACAAAAGCCAAAGTTATTCATTAGATTCATTCAGCCCAAACATGGTTGTTGTAGTGAAATGAAAAAACCCCAAAACACAGCAGGGTGTAACTCCATTACAACGCAAATGACTCTAACGCCATCTTATGAAAACCACCATTTAGGGAGTTCATTTAGGATGCCTGGTTGCACATGCTTATTTTGATGACCCTAATGTCACTGAGCCAAAAGACATCATTCTGAAAGGGTTTTTGTGGCAGTATTTATTTTAGAGGACTTGGTCTGTTGTGTTTTTCATCTGCTTTTCTCTGATTTACCAATGTATAAGGTCATGAAGTATTACAGATGGCCATAAAAGCCATGGAACATCTACTGCTCAGTACAGAACAAGGGGAGTGAAGTCCCAGTGGACTAAGTCACAGTCACTGCCTGTCACTCCCTATGCACACCAAGGCTCATTAAGTCTAACTCTCTGGCTTTATGCTTCCCTTTAGCATCACCTCTTTTCCAACAAAAATTTCTGTGATCATTTTTATTCCATTTTACAGGAGGAAAATTACAAAATAAAATAAATGTGATGCACTACAAGTTTATATTATGAGGCTGTGACCTTTATATTGTCTTCCTGGAGAACGTGAGCGTAACAAAGAAATTTGAATTTTGCATTTGAATTCATTTTTGTCACTTAGGTGACACTCTTATCTAGAGCAACTTCCAAAGTGTTCAACAGACAAAAGGCCTCAGTTACAAAATCATCAGCTTCACAGGCAAACTGTTCTCAGGAGTTCAGGGGAGGGAAAAACATATTATATATTATTATATTATGATATTTTGTTGTGAGTGTAAGCCTGGTTGTAAATTTTCATGACTCCTACTGTTGAAATCATAAGTTAGTTGACAAAGAAGTATAACCACAAGGTCCATTTAATAGCAGCTCTGAAGCTTTTGAGTGTATAACACAATCTCAAGATGGAGTTTCCCCAGTTGTTATAAGTATATTAAGTTTTTCTGGGCCTTTCAAGGGGCACCTCACTGATGCATACATTTCTGCTATAGCTCTGGGGGACCTTTTCAATGTTATAGAATGTCATATTTTTGGATTTAGCAAATGCGTTTGGTTCAGTGCCACATAGCCTTATTTGGGAGCCATTTGATTATTTTAGAGTGCCTAGAGTAGCGGTTAATTTAGTAAGGTCGTATTTCCAAGATATTAGACTATGCTTAAGTACAGCAGGCTTTACAACAGGGTGGCAGAGGCTAGAAATAGGCATTATGGCAGGGTGCACGATTTCTCCATTGGCATTCACAATGGCGATAGAGGTAATCATTAGAGCTTCTAAGTGGGTTGTAGGTGGAGAGAGGCGGCAGGATGGGATGCGCCTTACACCAATTAGGGCCTACATGGATGACATGACGTTGATAACTACAACGGTGCCATGTATGAAAAGAGTACTTGAGAGACTTAACAAAAACCTAAAGTGGGCTAGTATGAAGATCAAGCCTAGTAAGTCTAGAAGTATCTCAATAAGTAGAGGGAAGTTAAGTGATAAGAAGTTTGTAATAGACGAAGAGGAAATTCAAGTAATTAGGGAAAAATTTGTAAAAAGTCTAGGTAGGTGGTAGGTGGAGTTGAATGACGGAGAACAGGTAGTGCAGTTTCGGAAAGATGTTTCTTAGGGACTGGAGGATACATAAATCAGGGCTTCCAGGAAAGTTGAAGTTGTGGTGCTGGCAGTTTGGGTTATTTCCCAGGTTGATGTGGCCACTGTCTGTATATGAGATTCTATTATCTGCTGCAGAAAAAATGGAAAGATTAGTTAGCTATTACATTAGGAAGTGGCTAGGTGTTCCTAGATGTTTCAGTATGGTGGCACTGTATGGGAAAGGCATACTTCAGCTCCCAGTAACTAGTCTAGTGGAGGAGTTTAAATGTACAAAGGTTAGGACAGAGCTCTGTTACCTGGGAGTAAAGATGTGGTAGTTAGTAAGGTGGTTCCAAACCCAATCAAGGGGAGAAAATGGAATCCAAGCATGGCAGTGCAGGAGGCGGAAGCAACGCTCAGGCGTACAGAGATTGTTGGTAATGCCCAAATAGGCCGGGGAGGCTTGGGGCTTGGCCCAGGCAAACCGGTGTGGAGTAGAGCAGGTCCCGAAGAGAAAGCTAGCTGTGGAGCAGGTTCGTAGACAGGAGGAAATATTAAAGGGTGCAAAGGCAGTAGCCCAGGCTAAGCAGGGACAGTGGTTGAATTGGGAAGGTGTAGACAAGAAAAAGCTTAGCTGGAAAGAGCTGTGGAGTATGGAGGAAAGTAGTATTAGATTTTTGATAGGGGCAACATATGATGTATTGCCAACTCCCCAGAACCTAAAACTCTTGGGTAAATGGAGACCCGCTATGTTCATTGTGTTCAGGTACTGCAACTTTAAAGCACATTTTGCCCGGCTGTAAGGTTAGTCTGTCGCAAGGCCGTTATACGTGGCGACATAACCAGGTTTTAAAAAGCTTAGTTGCAGGAATTGAAGATTTACGGAGGCAGGCAAATTTAGGAGGGTCTAAAATAAAGAGAGTTGCAATCAAGTTTGTTCAAGAGGGAGAGAAAGTTAGTAAGACAGCAAGGCAGCAATGCAGCTTAGAGGATGCTGGTGATTGGGAAATGCAGGTAGATGTAGGAGGAAAGCTTGTTGTTCCCCAGGAAATAGCCAGTACAAAGCTAAGGCCTGACATAGTCTTGTGGTCTAGGAGTAGAATGAGAGTATATTTCATAGAGCTGACTGTTCTGTGGGAGGCCTTAGTTGTAGAAGCATATGAAAGGAAAAAGCTTAGGTATGTAGAGTTGGGGGCAGAAGCAGATCAGCAAAGATGGAAAGTTAGGATTTGTCCAGTGGAAGTAGGATGTAGAGGATTTGTAGCAAGGTCTGTTGTCTCTTTGGTGAGGGAGTTAGGAGGAAGTGGACAGAGTGTGAGGAAAATAGTAAAAGACATGTCAGATGAGGCAGTAAGATCCAGTCAGTGGATTTGGATGAGAAGAAATAATGGTACCTTGGGGCCCAGCAGGAGAAGCACTTAGGATAGACAGACTCTTAGGAGAAGCAAGGAAGAAATCCAGGAAGAAGAAGTGTTTTTAAGTGGGGGTGTGGCCTGTGTAAGCATCTTTGAGACCATGCGGTTAGTCCAGGTGAGTTGGCCTGTATTGTTTGTTTGTATTGCTTTGAATTGGTTTGTAGTGTGTCTTTGACTGTTTAGGTGAGTTTGTTTGTTTTAGGTGAGTTGTATGGTGAGTTGTATTTGCTTGGAGAGTGGGGGAGTAGGGGGAGGTAGAACACAGCCTAATCCGGCGGGGGAGTGTTTAGCCTAACAAGGCATCTCTCCCTGACTCTACCTCCCTCATTCAGAATTGCCGCCACTTTCTGGGAAAAAAAAAAAATCTAGTCCAAAAGAACAGAACTGTTTAGGGGAGTTTTTGTTTGCTGAATCTGCTAGTGTGTTTTGTCCTAGTCGATGATAGTGTTGTTTGTGGTAGCATAGGCAAGATAAAGGAGAAAATAGTTGTGGTGTGAGGAGCAGTGATGGCTGGCATTAGGGGAGTGATTCTGGGACGCCAGTGATCGCTGTCTAGCCTCCTGGAAGTGTCGTGGGACCAACTAGACGAAACACTGGTGAAAGGAGGTTACCACCTGATGACCCCAAAGACATGTTAGTTATCGCTGCTCATTAGTCTGTATAGCTAAATTAATAGTTAAAAGTAAGGGTTGCCAGTTACTGTGTGGACTGACTGGTCTTCCTTGCGAGGCTTTGCAACTGTGAGCAGTACATAGAGCAGGCATGGCCAAATGAGGAAATGGCAAAATGAGGACGGTTGCCTGTTGCTTGTGTGGACTGACTGGTCTTCCTTGTGAGGCTTTGCAGTTGTAAGCAGTACATAGAGCAGGCATGGCCAAATGAGGAACTGGTAAAAAGAGGAATGGGAACGGTTGCCTGTTGCATGTGTGGAATCACTGGTGTTCTTTGCGAGGCTTTGCAACTGTGAGCAGTACATAGAGCAGGCATGGCTAAATGAGGAACTGGCAAAATGAGGACGGTTGCCTGTTGCTTGTGTGGACTGACTGGTCTTCCTTGCGAGGCTTTGCAACTGTAAGCAGTACATAGAGCAGGCATGGCCAAATGAGGAACTGGCAAAATGAGGACGGTTGCCTGTTGCTTGTGTGGACTGACTGGTCTTCCTTGTGAGGCTTTGCAACTGGAAACAGTACATAAAACAGGCGTGGCCTAATGAGGAATGGGGACGGTTTCCTGTTGAGGCTGGAAAAATTGTTTTCAGTGTCAGAGATTTTGGTCGTACTGTGCTAGTTAATTTTGTAATCATGTAATTAAGCAGTTAGTATACTATTATTACAAATGTATAATTGATAAGTGAAGAAATAACTACTCCCATACTTGTGATGCCACCTATTAGGGATGGGAGAACTTGAGTCTGCACCACTGCAACGGGGTTGATCTCCCGACCTGGGCTTATAATGCAGCCGTCGCACAAGGACCAATGTGCTTGCTCAGGCAGCACATATGAAAAATTGGAATCGATACAGAGAAGATTAGCATGGCCCCTGCGAAAGGATGACACGCAAATTCGTGAAGCGCTTCCACATTTTCATCTGCTGCCGTAGAGCAACTAAAAGTGAGGGTTGCCAGTTACTTGTGTGGACTGACTGGTCTTCCTTGCGAGGCTTTGCAACTGTGAGCAGTATATAGAGCAGGCATGGCAAAATGAGGTTGGTTGCCTGTTGCTTGTGTGGACTGACTGGTCTTCCTTGTGAGGCTTTGCAACTGTAAGCAGTACATAAAACAGGCGTGGCCTAATGAGGAATGGGGACGGTTTCCTGTTGAGGCTGGAAAAATTGTTTTCAGTGTCAAAGAGATTTTGGTCGTACTGTGTTAGTTAATTTTGTAATCACGTAATTAAGCAGTTAGTATGCTATTATTACAAATGTGTAATTGATAAGTGAAGAAAATCCATACTTGTGATGCCACCTATTAGGGATGGGAGAACTTGAGTCTGCACCACTGCAACGGGGTTGATCTCCCGACCTGGGCTTATAATGCAGCCGTCGCACAAGGACCAATGTGCTTGCTCAGGCAGCACATATGAAAAATTGGAATCGATACAGAGAAGATTAGCATGGCCCCTGCGAAAGCTGCCTCACGCAAATTCGTGAAGTGTTTCCACATTTTCATCTGCTGCCGTAGAGCAACTAAAAGTGAGGGTTGCCAGTTACTTGTGTGGACTGACTGGTTTTCCTTGCCAGGCTTTGCAACTGCGAGCAGTATATAGAGCAGGCATGGCCAAATGAGGAACTGGCAAAATGAGGACGGTTGCCTGTTGCTTGTGTGGACTGACTGGTCTTCCTTGTGAGGCTTT
>NW_019524696.1:203765-223140 GCF_002814215.2 Seriola lalandi dorsalis | reverse complement strand
ATAAAAAGTCATAAAAACGTCATAGTATAGTAAGGCATAAAAAGTCATTGTATAGTAAGGCATAAAAAGTCATTGTATAGTAAGGCATAAAAAGTCATAAAAACGACATTGTATAGTAAGGCATAAATAGTCATAGTATAGTAAGGCATATAAAGTCATAGTATAGTAAGGCATAAAAAGTCATAAAAACGACATAGTATAGTAAGGCATAAAAAGTCATAAAAAGTCATAGTATAGTAAGGCATAAAAAGTCATAAAAACGACATAGTATAGTAAGGCATAAAAAGTCATAAAAACGACATAGTATAGTAAGGCATAAAAAGTAAAAAAAAATGACATAGTATAGTAAGGCATAAAAAATCATAAAAACGACATAGTATAAGTAAGGCATAAAAACGACATAGTATAGTAAGGCATAAAAAGTCATAGTATAGCAAGTCATAAAAAGTCATAAAAACTTCATAGTATAGTAAGGCATAAAACGTCATTGTATAACAAGGCATAAAAAGTCATAAAAACGACATAGTATAGCAAGTCATAAAAAGTCATAAAAACTTCATAGTATAGTAAGGCATAAAAAGTCATTGTATAGTAAGGCATAAAAAGTCATAAAAACGTCATAGTATAGTAAGGCATAAAACGTCATTGTATAACAAGGCATAAAAAGTCATAGTATAGTAAGGCACAAAAAGTCATAGTATAGTAACGCATAAAAAGTCATAAAAAAGTCATAGTATAGTAAGGCATAAAAAACGCAATAAAAACGTAATAGAATAGTTAGTCATCAAAAATGTCATGAACACGTGATAAAACCGTCATTGTATAGTAAGGCATAAAATATGTGACAAGAACATCATAGTAATGCTTGCATGCCTAAATCAGTTGTCTTGGAGACGTATCCTCTTGTAGGGCCCATTGGAATGATCTTATATGTTTTCACTCCAAAGATTGTGCGAATGAGTTCACTCATATATTAGTAGGGACAATTCTGTCCTATCAAAATATCGGCAGGGACATGTCCCTAGTGTCCATATGCAAACATATGCCCTTGATAATGTGTATAGGCTAACAATGATCAAATTTAATAAAAATAAACTGTATAATTGTGCATTTCGAGTCAAGATTCTAGGCACCATTGTTCAGTTAATCAGACTTTATTTGTATAGCACTTTTCATACAAATAATGTAACACAAAGTGTTTTACAGAACAGAAGCAATACAAAAAGCATCCCCCACCCCTTCACTCTCTCACACACACCCACACACACACACACACACACACAGACAGACAGACAGACAGAGAGAGCAATAAGGGATAAAAACACTACTAAATATTAGGACAACAATAACAGGAACTGAGGAAACACTGTAGACTCTAAAGCAAAGATAAAAATAGATTAATAAAGATAAATAATAAAATACTAAAACAGAGATGTATTAAACCAAGTATAAAACCAGAAATGAAAGGTAGGACATTAAAAATCAAATAAAAATTAAGACAAAATAGTAAAGATAAAATAAGAAAATGCTAAAAGAGAGGAGATTGGAGGAGAATAAAATCAGAAACAAAAGAGGAAATAAAATAAATAACCAGATTGTTCAATGTGGATTAATGAGTAAAGACAAAACCCCAGAGCACAGTTTGGAACTGACCATTTATTTAAACTGAATAGCATATGCGTACAAAGTCTCTACAAAGCTAGAAAATATCTACCATACTTTTAGCCATGAGGGGAAAAAAAGGTTACAAAGCAAAGATCAGACCCTGTGCAGTACCAACAGACACACGTTACTAGCTTTTGGATTTTTTTTTCCTAAATGTTCTCTCTTCTTCGCAAAATAGGATAAACATTAGAATATCAAAGATATACACAACATCTGTAATAAACGTTATTGTCACCTTTATACAAAGCACCTTATCAAAAAAACCCTCAGTGCACACACACAGATGCATTGCACATGCACTGGAGTGAAAAAGATTTCAAGGCCATTTTGGAATTGATTACAGACAGGATTTCTTTGCCACATGAGGTTCGGAAAAGAAGATAAATATCCAACTTGCACGTACGAGATAACATCGACAACACATACAACAATGATTCAGAAACTCAGCAGTTCACTGCAGTTTGAATGTATACACTGCTCTTTGTGGGGCTTTTATTAGTGTGAGCACATTCTCTAGTTGGTTACAATGAGTAGACATTTAACAGTAAAAGCCCTACAGGTGAGTTTAACAGACATTTTTAGGGCATTTTGAATAAATCAGTTTCCTTCTCATACAGGGCTTCTTCAGTCCGCCAAACAAGATGATAGAAGGTGTCCACAATTGGTGTGACGGGTCAAATTCAAACCTAGTTCCCATTCATTTTTGTTTATTCATGTGTTTTGTTTTGTTTTACTTATATCTGTACAATTTTACATTGTAGCCCATGAGCTACAGATGTTTCTAAGATGATAGTCCTGTTCCTTAGAAGTCTCTCTTTTTTTGGCAGAAGCTTGTAAGTAACTCTAGCTTGTAATAAATCACTTTTCCTCTGTGTTTTGTGTTGCATGGCGACCGTCTTTGGTAAGCAGGTGGTAGATAATGTCCAGACAGAGGGTCATTATTGCAAAGATCAGCCCTCTGAGGCTGTGTGTTAAGATTACCATGTACATGTTACATGTCGGTACTCTGGTGTGAAGGCCGAGTGGTCTGTCTGCAAACAACATACTACCACTGCTTGAGACTAAACTCTGGGAAAGCTGCAGGCAGAGGGGAATTCTCCTGACATTATGATTCACCGCTGTGTTGAGATGATGGTGTTTTACTGGACAGATGGGCTGACACCCACAGGAGTCTTCAGACAAATAGAGTCAAAATATAGTGGTTTTGGAGGTTGACAAATCGAAATACTTTTAGGCACAAAGGTAGAAAGTCTTCTGAGTCGTTACTCATCAAGACCGAATATTTAACAGGTGGCCAGCTCTGATTAAAGATGGCTCTTTTTCAGGTTTGGTAAAATAGTAGACGTTGCCCTAAAACACCATGTTCCTGGATGTTCTGGACACCACATAGCATCCCAGCTGGTCACACTGGAAACATAACCCTGTGAGTCATGACAGTTTGCTGATCAGCTTCCTCCAGAGGCATTCATTATTATAAACATATGAAAACTTCTGGGCCTCATTCATTAATATGCAAGTAATTCTATTGTTTTATGTCCAAATGAGACATTATTGTGAGTGTTGTGAGTGTCAAATCACCTGAAAGGAGCTCTGGGATCTGTTAACAAGCAGGTATGTGTATTAACCCTGACTAGGTTTGCTGAGTAAGTTATCCAGAGTTTTACTTGTTGGAACAGTCCTCTGTTTATCAATGGACCAGGTGTTGATAGACATTATTTGGTCATGTGGGATGCTAATTGTAAGATAGTGTGGTTTATAACAGCAGCTGCCAGGAGTTAGGTGAGAATATTGATGCCACAAGCACGTTTATACACTAAATATGCATATTTATACAGTAAATACGAAGCACAGTCAAAAGCCAGTTAGCTTAGTTTAGCTTAGCTTAGGCTGGAACAGTGGGACACAACTAAAATAAAATTAACATAAAATAAAAATCTGTCTACTAGCACCTCTGAAACTCACTCAATATGCATTGTGTTTGTTGTAACTTTATTGGGTTAGGTACTGGACTATTTCATGGTCAGGCGCATAACTCAGGTTTCCCACCATATACAGCTCAAATACTCATTACACTACTGTTATGCAATTTGGTTCATTGACATAAACATTTGGTAGTGCTGGTTGCCATTAGACTGTTGCAGTATTAATATGTAATTATTAGAGCACCAGTCGCTCCTAGAACAGTGGGACCAAAGTAGAAAACATATATCTGAAGTCATGTTTCCATTGCAGTTTGCTTTTATCAATATACAAACTTTTTCCACCAATACGTAAAAACTTCTTTTTTTTTGCTATTTTGAGTTTTTGAATTTCCCACTTAGGTTTTTTTATGTGCAAATTGAAAATATGCATAAAACCAGCTGGATAGAAACACACTTATTGACTGCACACTACGGTTTTTAATGGATTAAACAACTGAGATTTAACATATCAGTTGGCTTTAGAGGTGCTGATAAGATGTCGTTACCGTCAGACAGAGCTAGGCTAGCTGTTCCCAATTATTATGCTAGCTAAGATAAGCTAACCGCTGTAGCTTCATGTTTATCGTGGCATAAAACTAGTATCAGTCTTCTCATTTAATTCTTGGCAACAAAGTGAAGAAGTGATGAACATGATTGCGGCCCTATTTAAGTCTATAATAATGGCCCAATTATTTTTTTCAATTATATTACAGTGGGGATGTGAAGATACAAGTTAGAATTGGTCTTCTGTCGTAGTAACTGCTGCATTTTATGAATGAGGCACCATCATGTGGAAGCTGTTTCAACATGAACCTGTCACACATACATGTAAATGCAAACACATGTTGGTTATAATCCATCAGACACAAAAAGAACCAGAGTGTGTCTCACTGACATCATGTGGGAAATAAAAACAGATAATTCAGGATGGTCCACTGCTGACTGTCTACAAATTACAACAAGAAACAGCCTTTAAATATAGAATTTGGACAAGACACTGAATACTGGAGCATGTGATCCCTATAATGCGTCTCCGTATATTTCTACCCACCATCTACAACAGCAAAATTATCAGGACTCTCATAAAAACAGAGTAAAAACTTCTACTTCTGTCTCCAACCAAAGGCACTTCATGCTGCTGAGCATGACACGGACGGACCACCGGTCGACACCTGCTACAGTACACATCACTTCAACAGTTTTTTGGTTTCTGTTTCATAAATCACTTCTATGCTGACATAGTGTTGTGTAACTGGAAGAAACCAGTCCTCCACTGATTAAAGGGAACTGTGTCTTCAACTGAATTAATGCCCCCTAGAGCTGAAATCAAGCACTGAACAAGCTGTGGAAAACTTCAATTTAAATATGGTTGTGGTAATATTTCAGGCTTGAACACCTGTGTCAGTACGGATGAGTTAAAGCTCAAGTTAGCTGGTATAAGAATATTGAACTAAGCTAGGCTTAATTTGCAGATCACAGGTTTCTTTTAGCCGTTTCTTTTAACCGTATGAAACTTTTCCTTTCCTTGAAACACCATGAATGACGTTGTTGTATAGTTCAGAAGGTTCACAGTGCTTTCCCATGGACCGACCACAAGATATTTAAAGTTTTAATCCTCAAGATTCTCATCAAATTAAATCCAACCTTTGGCTCAAATAACAGGAAACATGTAATCCAATGTTTGTAGTTTATCTTATTCAAATCAGCCTCGTCATCTACTGTTTAATCTCTTAGAGTGGTATCGGATCTGTATTAATGCAAACACAACATTTCCTATAGGTGCTGGCTTTTACTGTGAAAGGGCCACAGGAAACAGAATGTATTTAACGCCAAATCAACTGGGACTGAAATCTTGAGGATTATAACTTTAACAAACTCTTGACTTATTATTTATTTATTTATATCTAGAAGATGAAGGGTCACCTGTTGCACAAAAAAAGGTACCTGAATTGTTCAATTTCACTTATAGTTTCTTATTGACATAAATTTTAGATAGTGTTCCTGGAATTAAAATATAGTCTATATGCTACTATCAATAAACAATTTCCCAAAGTTTAGAAGCTATTCTTTTTTTTTTTTTTTTAGATGAAAACATACAAAAGGTAAAAATTTGATTTTCTCTTCTCTTTGGGACAAACCTCTTTTTTGTGCAAGAATGCAGCTCACACAATTCGCAGTGGCTATCTGTACAAATCCACCTCTATATTGTACTATATGATAATGCAGTAGTGTTATTTCCTTCTCTGGTTATTGATGATACACAGGGTCTGACCTTCAGTGTCCGTCAATATCTTCGCAGATAACACACACACACTTATTTCACAGGGGCAGAAAATGAAAATGTTGAAAATCTTTTTTTTTCTTCCTCTCCCTGGGCTGAGTTTCCCCAAAACACACGTGACAGACACGACACGACTTTCATCTCCATCATCAGAACAGCAGAATGTGAATTTGCTGGGTGAAAGTGGGTAAGAAAACCAATTAGCAGGAGACGTGACATCTCCCTTTGATGTCTGAGTCAGGATGTTCTTGGGGAAAGCCACCCAGGTCGATTTTAATGTGTTTCTATGGCTGCACTGCCACTGTGCTTTTTTTTCCAGCTAATGAGCATCTAATACTCAGGGTGGATTTAATATTTTGTGTTGAAATGCTCCTGTTGGGGAGGCCTCTGCAGCGTACTGTGTCACATCTGATGTTAATTAAAAACTACCTCTTAATGTTTTGTCTCGTGAGCAGCAGTGAAAATGCAGCCAATTTCTTCCTCCACTAAATCGAAGTTGTTTGGCTGAAAGACTTTTTTTTTTTTTTTTTTTTTTTTTACCTCCAGTGTCGCGATCAGTCACCAAACAAAGGCCATATGTGTGTGTCCGTGTATGTGTGTATATATATATTTATATGTATAAGTGTGTGTGTTATTCCTTGACGAGTCGATAGATGTGGTGCTGTGCTCCATGCTCGTTGTTGGACACCTCGAACACACACGCCATACACAGCAAGGTCTCCTGAGTGTCTCTGTTGCTCACCACCTGAACACACACACACACACACACAGGAAAGAAAGGATTTTAAAGTCAGATGTTCATAATATAATACATGCACACACGGATACGTAGACAAAATAGACACGCTGACTGACTGATGTCCTCACCAGCAGAATAGTGAAGTTCTCCAGCACGCTGTTCATCATGTATTTCTCAGGCAGGTGTTTGAGCTTGTGGATGAAGTTGATCATGTATTCACACATCGGAGAGCGACTGATTCTGTAGACGAAACGCCCGTTTTCAAACCGCGCATACTCCGTCTGAGAGAGAGAGAAAGAGAGAGAGTGAGAGAGAGAGAGAGAGGATGCTTATTATCAAATAAAATCTAGTAACGAACCATTTAAGGGGACCTCAGGCTGTGAAAACCGTTGTATAATGTCCTCTGAAGGAGCTTTGTCAAGTCTTGAGGACATAACTGTAGAGATGTCATAAGGGGTTATTTATTTGGTGACACAATGTCTGCATAAAAAAGTAGAAGAGCATGAATGATGTGGGATATGTAAAAATGTAGGATCCAATGTTTTTGGAGTCTCTGCTTTAACGATACTTAACTACTTTTAAAATATCTGTCTCTTACAAGTCCCACAAATTTAGGGGAGTACAAAACTAAAATTTCATACTTTTAAGCTGGTTTTCTCTTACAACCGACTGCGACTGATTTAAAGCATCTCTAATGTGAAAGCTCTGAATGAACATTTATGTTGATAATTCGTCAATTAAACATCGACTTCCAACCCTGGACCTTGTGTGTCTATGGTTTCTTTGTTCCACAGTGGCTGCCAGAATTTAATTCAATTTAGTAACTACATAAAAGCCATCACTTTCTGTGAGCCAGAAACCCTTAAAAGACATGTTAAGAGAAGAAAGTGTTAAAGGTTTTATTGGCTGAGCTTTAACGTCCCCCTCCTCTTGTTTAAAGGTTCAGCACAGCAGGTGTTGAACATCCATGAAAACCTCCCACATTGCTTCTATAGACCAAATTTCATAATGAGAATTTAAAACCATCCTCACCTCCACTTTCTCAACCACCTGCTTGCCGAAAGAGCAGACCTTGGTGGAGCAGGTGATGGTCATGTTCTCCGAGCTCTCGTACTGGCTGGTCACACCGTAGAAGGCCGCGGGGTCGTCCTGCACATTATAGTTCAGGTCCGCCTGGAAACCACAGAGCAAAAACATCATGATTTACAGCGTTATCACTAATATAAATGACTGTTGATGGATTTGGTCTTGGAGTATAATAAATGAGTAATGCTTTGTGCTATCAAAATTAGCCAACAGCTCCCTCTGCTGGTGAGTCAGCCACATTACATGTGTCCACACTGCACAGCATGCAGCATCAGGTTGAGGCTGACTGAGTCCTCCTATTATACAACTAAAACTAAAACTAAACAACTAAAACAACAAAAGGCCATGTTCAAAAATTAAGCTGTATATAAACTCGAGCAGCCTTATCTTCATCAGGCAATAATCTGCTGTTTATCAGTGCAGACTCTGAAACCGGGTTTGTACAGCTCCCACCACTTTCTTCTCATCAAACAAGACATCAGAAAAAAACTGTGTGACTTTGGACAGTCATACATTCTTAAACCCAGCCCAGTATAATGGAGGTCAATGGGACAGTTTTATTTTCTCTTGGAGAAATAGTCCCTATGAAAACTGTTCACAGGCAGTAAGGTTTTTGGATTATCCAGACAGGGACACAGGGATAAAGACACTGCTGTTTGATTTTTTAACTACTCACAGTTTTCTCCTTTTGTTTATTCTTAAGTAGCTTTGAGGTAGTTAAAATGATCTTCTTCCACTCTGTCGGATTCTTTCATACACACTCTGTGTTAACCTTTTCCAGCTGTTTGTTGAAGTGGTGTTTACACTGAAATATTCAAACCAAAAATGTTTCTTTGGTTGCACCACAACAACAAATAGAAATATTAGAAATTTTCTAAAACACATTTTGCGAAACGAAACTTTGCGATCACAAGAATATGCAATAAATTTCAGTGAATTTCTACAATTTTTGGCTGCACGGCGTGACATTGACATGAATGGGTTACCTGCAGGCGGCTGAATGTTAACAGTGATTGTTGAGTGCTGTGAACACCACCAACAAAATAATTTTCCCTCCATTATATTGAGGAGGAAGCAGAAACCTCAGAGAGAGAGAGAGAGATCTCAAACCCTGGACAAACAGGTAGTAAGAACATTTGTGTTGTTATATGTTGGTTGACCTGGGCTTTAAAATTTTGGTGTCATTTTTTTGGTGGCATGTTTGCTTATGCTTAAAGGAACTTTTGTAAGACTATACAAATAGTGAGATACTAACCTGCTAACATTATTTTTTGTGCTACTTTGTGAAGTTGAAGTTGGAAAATGTTTAATCAGAACAGTGAGAACATGCTGCACCTGGATTACAGGCTGAGAGAAGTGGAGAAGGGTTTGTACTATTTGTAATGAGTTCTCTAAGGAGCACTGTGTGTCTCAGGGCTGACAACACACACAGGCACACACACAATCACACCATGTGCTAAGTCACCCACATGCACATTCCTTCGTGCATGCACACACACAAACATGGAACTGTGCTCTATTAAAGCAGCAGATTATCAGAAACACACACCATTGTGGTAGATCAGAGAGCTTTTTAATTAAATTCAGAGGGGAAGCTCTCTACATGACACACACACACTTGTTTGTTTTCATGCTGCGAGGAGCACACCTCATCACCTATACAATAAATGAAAGTAACACGGAAGTGCCAAAAACTGCAGTTCCTCAAATGACCACTAGAGGCTGGCCCCAAATAGAGTCGCACGTTAAAATGCTCAACTTTACAGCAGAAATAAACATGTTTACAGCATGGTACATAAAATGGTTTGGGGGTGTATGGCTAATTTCTCCCTTCGTGGCAACTGTATGGGGGCACACCCGTTTAAATTATATTAAGGCTTCAAGTTATGTATCATTGAGGGCGTGGCCACTTTAAGTGCACCACCAAAGTCTTGGCTCCATGCATGCCCCACCTCACTGCCCATTTTTGGATTAGCAGGGAGTTAGGTTAAGTCAGGTTTTGAAGCTCAGAGTCACCATCTTGGCTGCCAAGATGGTGACGGCAGAGCAGCCCACTCTGAGCTTCAAAACCACTCTTCAGACACCTGTGAATGACGTCACGGAGGCTACATCCATCTTAACGTACAGTTTACGGGTACAGTTTTCTCCACATGGGACTCTAGTGAAAGTCATACGATGCATTTAAAGAGCTTGTGGTGACTTTCTTAGAAGCTCTCCAACAACAAAAACACAAGGGTAGGTGTTAGTCTCCTGTAACATAAGATGCAGCTGTTAGCATGTCAGGCTAACTACCTTGCTAGCTACAGTAGAAACTTAAACCAGGGTAACTTCCAAAGACAATTAAGGGAGAAAATTTTATACTACATTATTTTGTGGGGTTAGGTTAAAAATAAAAACATGATTCATGATAGCACATCCACTCTGTGGTATTTCCCCCCTGTATAGAAGTTGGGCTTGGATGCTATCAAAGCTTACGCTAATGTTAATGCTAATGTTAGCAGCTCTGTCCTACTCACTATTAGATTTGAAAAAGTTTAACTATAGCCAAACTCATTATCTGAGTTACATTCAGCGATAAAACATGATTGGTTCTCACCCTAAAAGCTTTTCCTGAAAATTCCAGAGACATAAAAAATGAATGCGAATCCTGAGTGGAAAATCTGCCACTGTTAGCATTGTAAACTGCACATAAGCAGATACCTGATACTCTGTGATTATCACAGTGTCTGCAGCACTGATGGAAAATAAATGACTAAATGTGTGATGTGTTGTGTTGCCGGGATTTTTGAAAGTCCTTTGGTGTACTGCAGCACTAACAGTAAAGTGAAACACATACACACACACACACACACACACACACACACACACACGCCCAGGTGGAGACAGAGCAACCCGTGAATCAGGAGGTGAGCAGGTGTTCAAACAAAGCGACTGTGCTTTCATCAACCCACCACCTCCATATCCCAGGTGGAAAGACAGAACACACATACAACACACACACACACACACACACACACACACACACACACACACACTTGTAAGTACAGGCAAAGATATGGCACTGGGTGGAAAAATACAGGAATAACTAGCGAGCTACGTGCTAACCCTGCTCACTCACAACAACAAAAATTTAAATACGAAATTGAGAAAAAAAAAAACCTTGCCTGAAATATGAAAGAAAGTATTTTTGAGACCTTAAATATTTCAGATGGATGTGAAGCTGGTATATAGCTGATATAGAGATCGCAAAAACAGGAATTAGTCAAGTGTCTGCCTGCTCACCCAGAACTTGATCAGGTAGAAAGCGTTTTGTGGGCCCTTGCCGAACAGCTCCTTGAGGCCGCCCTTCTTCTCGGGGAACTTGTCGTAGATCTGCCTGATGTCCACACACTCCAGCAGTGGGTCGCTGTAGCTCGGACTGCTCTGGCTGATGTGCACAAATAGGTGCTTGTTGTACTGAGGAGAGAGAGAAGTGGATTCATCAAACGAGGATGGGGGCAGAAAAGGTGCAGACAGGTGGAAAACTGTTGAATTTACACAGCAAAAGACAGACGCAGTGTTTTCTGTGGATTGGTTTTCATTTTGACATTTTGGTTAATTCCAGAGCCCCTTCAGCATTCAGACATAATATTTTGTAGATATAATATTGATTTTATTAATAAGAAATTAAAAGATAAAGTCATCTTTGTACAGAATGGGTCTTATTTTAGTAATTTTAGTTTTGACCATCAATTCTAGAGGATAAAGGACATTCAACAGCAAAAGGCCACCACTCACTTATCATTCATCGGCCTCAACATTTGGCTTATCATTTGAAACATATAAGTAGCTTAATGTTAGCCACTTAGCATGGCTACTCGCTCTAACATTCTCCCAACACTTTCAGAATCATTACTGCTTTTGTCTGTCATTAACAGGCGGCTCGCTGCGTGATTGTGCTTGTTATTATGGTTTTTTGTTTCTCTGTAACTGAGCACAGTGTTAACAATGTTACTTAAACCTTCTTCATCAGGCCTGGACTCGAACCACTTTCCGATGCCGCCCAGAAATATATATTTAAATTAAAATCATAAAGGTGTCGACAAGTTCATGAATGGCTTCGACTAACGACTACTAGTCGGCCAGGAACATTTTTAGCTAGGGGCAACCCTGAAGTCAAAACTGTGACTGAAGGAGTAACCTACGTAGTTTTTCTTAATTGTTTTAATGCAGAAACACGACAGGTTTGTGATTATACTTGGTATAAACTTATCAAGTGTAATATGTTCACCACCAACACAGGCATGCTCTTGATCATGAATTGTAATTTGCTCAGCTCTATTGAGGTTGTAAAAACACTACATTTTTCCTTAAACAGTGTGTTTTTGTCAACCAACAATGATTCTTTTGTTACCTTTAAGGAAATTTTCTGCTCGAACTTATGTACAGTAATGTACATAATACAGGAAAGGTGAGACATTTTGACAAAAGCGTCTATTTCAATGTCACTGTACAACAGTAAGAAGTTGTTTTTTTTTTTTTTTTACTGTCCAAACAGAAAGCAACAAGATGAATGCCAACTGTCTGTGAGCCCAAAGTAGAAAAATGACAGTGAGTCCACAGTGTGGCAGGATGACAGATAGACTGAGCAGAGGAGAGATAGAGCTTTACAAAGGTTATTCATACACGGAGACACACAAAGGGCTTTAACGTTGTTCTCTGCTGTGGGGTTATCTGTCATCTCGGTTTATGGGACAATAGGGAGTGCTTATTGTAGTCTGGTGCTCTGTGTGTGTGTGTGTGTGTGTGTGTGTGTGTGTGTGTGTGTGTGTGTGTGTTACTCACTGCCTCCTGGTCCCTCTGTGTCTCCAGGAAAGATGAAAACTCCACCAGTCGTAGTTTGGTGGTGCCGATAGAGCGACCCTGCCACGCTGGCTCTCTGTGTGTTTGGGCTGTAGTGGGAGGCTCGTAGGCTAGATAACACACACACACACACACACACACACACACACAGACACACACACACACGCACACACACGCACACACAAGGCACACACATTCAGTTTAACCTCACTTCGCCACTGTCATCATGTACAATCATGCTATTTAACAGGGTTAGCAGCAACGCTAGCATTATTCTTTGCTGCAAATGTGTAAAATGTATGCCATTACTGGAGTCTCGTGGACAAAGCCCGACTGAGGTGAAGGTCCCGCACTGAAAAGCAGTTAATAAAAGTGGATGGAAAACGGCGACAATGATGAGGACACCCTGAAATCCCATGGGTGCTGACTGAAAACTCATACCCTCCATTTACAAAAGCCTCTCTCTTGTCATTTAGCTTCATGCCACTGTTACTGACAGCTGCCATCATCCACTTTGAGTAAAATTTCAAGTTGCCTTCTTAAATTCCTGAAGAGCAGCTTTTGTAGAGACATATTCCCACTAGAATCAGCCAATTAGTTTGGAACATTAATGCGAAGGAATTGCAAGTTTGCATTTGCAAAACAGTACAATTTTGGTGCCCAGATGTAATTATAAAAATAACAAAAATATAAATAATGTTTTTAAATATTAGAAAACAATATTATCTTTAAAAAACATTGAAATGGTTTAAAGGTCCCATATTGTATACAGTGAGATTTCCATGTGTTGTTTGATTATAGATCAGGTCTAGGTTCTATATTAATACTGTGAAAGTATCAAAGCCTCAGTCCACAGAGAAATGAGCACACAACTATAGAGTCACCTCTCTCAGCCATGTCCCGAGCCCCGCCCACCCAGACCCACCGTCCAAGCCTTGCAGGATTAGATTTCTCTGAGTGTTTTACCTGAAATCTGCTTTATTTTTATTTGATAACTCAGAAAGCAGTCAACCAATCAGAAGAGAAACCCAGAGCCTCCTCTCTTCTGATTGGCTCACCGACCTGTTGTTACTGCAGCTCCAGAGAGAAGCCTGAGAGATTAGATGTAAAACTACATTGAGATGGTTTCTGGTTCTTAAAACCACAAATATATCTTCTAATGGATCAACACTTCAAATAAAACACAGATATTATGTAAATGTGTGACATTTAAAAACTTTTTTCTCATATTAAAGCCAGTGATTTGAACTGTCATGTTGTTGTCGGCCAGACCATATCATATACGTGTCTGCTATCTCAGTTTGATTACATCCATGGAAAAAACTGGAGTATCAAAATGGATTGCTGGTTGGAAACAGGAAGAATTAAAAGGAAAGAGAGTCAAGAGACAGAAGGTGAATCGACGAGTGATCTCTCCCCTGTCAAACAACAAAGTGAATTTGACCTTCCCCTGCTTGCAGTCGCTGAATCATCTCAAGCTCCTGCGCACTCAAGAGTTTTGTCTCCTATTATAGAAAGGCAGAGAGCTAGCTAGCATTAGCAGGCTCTCTTTTATGTGGTGATGGCAATTGACCAGACCATCAGACGTTATAGCAACAGGCACAACGCGTCACAAGACAAACCTCGAGGCACACTGGAGATCCAGGCGCCCTGACCGAGTCAAAAAACCACCCTGTAGAGAGCCGGCTGCCTAAATGACAGGAGAGAGGGGCCGCCTGTCTGCTTTACAGAAAGGAACTAATTGCACCGTGGTCCCTCTCACCTGAGATTGTGGTGGTCCCTGCTGTCTGCACATTGTAGGCCTGCTGAGAGAACGGCTTGATGCTGAAAGAAAGAAGAGACAGACGGGAGAGCGTTGAAAAGGCTGAAAGAAGAGACACAGTCGGGCCGATCACATTGTACATGTTATTGTACATAGAAAGGAATTCTGTTCTTGCGTCTTGTGTGAACAGTAACATCAGAACAGAAGTCAAGAGTGTCGCTGAGTTCAGTAAAAGCTATACCAGCCCCATTTACTACCATTATCGCCATCATGACATGGTCGTGTAACAGCGGCCGGCAGTGAATTGAGCATGGGTTTGAACTCGGAGCACAATGATCCGCTCTAACTGCTGTCTGTGTGATACAGGAGCTAATGTCAGACATGGAAACAGCAGTGGAGCTAGTCCCCCGAGTCTGAACCGCTGCATAATGTCTTCATAGAGACATTAATATCAGTAACTATTGCCAAAATGTGGAAAGACATCAGTCATGTGGGTCAGCAGAAATCACACCGGTGGGTTTCTCAAATATTAACGGAGACGAGACATTTGATGTTTATTTTATTTATTTTTGTGAACATTTCCATCTGCTACAAACAAGCTACAAATGTGTCCACGTCCTTATACAAAAAAAAAATCAGACTTCATACACAACAGGTGGATGAAGTGCATCAGCGTACTTTTAGCTTTGGAAACTCAGTTACAGTAACAACATCCAGGGTTAAAAGGGTCTTTACTGGTAGTTACAGGCTAAACTATTGAGATGATCACTGTGTCAGATTAGGCAACGAATCTCCTTTCCTGCCCAGATTTCCTTTGATTGAATACATCATGAGTTCAAGAAAAGATGTGAATCTTAATTCATGAGGATTTAGGAAACAACAACTGCGGTGTGAAGAGAATCTGACTCCACTTACACCCTTTTAAACCACTTTATTCATAAAACACAGGTGATAAATACTCCTTTTTCTAACCACAAAAACAAAGCAAGAAGGACTGAAATGTTGGAATAAGATAACAAGAAATTAATACACAAGTAGAGAAAGTTGAGCCATTGATCTAATAACTAAATAAAAGTATATATAGGTTTTTTTTTTACGTTTTTATGCATGTTAATTAGAGAAAATTAATTTTTAGTGCATCACAAAATGGGAGGGGATTTCGTGAAACAAGGAAGGATTTGCAAGGAATTGTGGGACGATAAAAAAAGATAACTAACTAGCTGAGTGGCTACCGGGAGCTGACGTTTGTGTGTTTGATTTACCGACACTATCAGTCATATAATCACACCAATAACCTCCCACATCACACCAGTGACACATCTTACAGCTGACAATCAGTAACAGAGTCAGATGATGGTGAGGTGAGTTTGACTTACTCTTCTGTGGTGGAGCTGGACTGTCCCCCAGGGATCATCCCCTGCCACAGCTGAAAACACACACACACACACACACACACACACACACACACAAACATTAATACAGTGAACCGAGGCTGCAAACCTTGAATGCAATTCAGTGAGCATGTGTGTCCTTGTGTGCGCACCGGGACACAAACTGAGCATATGTGCTGTCCAGATTGTGAGAAAAGAAGCCCTATTATTATTCATGTCCTTGTGTTTCCTGTATTTATTTGAAGAGAATACATGTAAATACAGTGTGTTTGTGTTACCTGCGGGTTGCCAGGGAAGCTGGCCCGTACTATTCCAGGCAGGAGCTTGCTGTGTATGGCAGTGGCTGAGACGATCTGAGCCGAGGACATGGAGGAGATGCTCTGCAGAGCTTTCTCCTTGGCATTCTGGTCCTGCACGTCAACAAACACACACACGGACGCCGTCATCACTGTGAATATCATTGTGATGAATACAATTTATACTGCTAATGCAGAGCGGCAGAGTGAGTGATGACAAGCAGGAAAATCTTGGAATAATTTGAATTATCTTGAGAATGTAAAATCCTGCAGACGATCAAAGCTCGAGGGGGAAAACTCATAATTGTCGCCATTCGCTTGTCATTATCTTACTATCATTATCGAATTGGTTGTGATCAGACTGGCGTCTCCTGCTACTTTATAATTACACAAATTAACAAACAGCAATTTGAGTAAACTGCCCAGAATGGAGCGGCTCATTTACCAACAGTACAACAACTGTGGAAAGTAGCAGTGGCACTCAGAAATCTGAGGCTTTGTTCGTATGTTTTAATAGAACTTCAGAGCTAAAACTTGACAGACAATAAAACGCTGATTAAAAAAGGGGATTTCAGTAAATAGTGAACGGGGACTTTCAGGAATAAAACACTAAACGATTTACAGCAGTTTCAATGCTTGTTTGACCTTGTTTTGCCTTTCTAACTCTAGTCAAAAATCCATGTCCAACCACGTGTATTCATCTAAATCCATGTCTCTGTCTAAAGTGTCTCTCAGTGACATGAGGGAAAAATACCTTTCTCTACATGTGTGTAGTTTGGGTGTAATGACCTGGGGGAAGTCATAGCAACAACAGCAGAGCTGAATGTGCTTCAGACAACACAATGATCTGGTCTCTGACGAGCACTGTCATGGGCCGTTACCTCTGGGCAAACACTTGTACAAAGAGCACATTCACAGCAAGTCTGAACTTGTAGAATTATTATTTGTAACATCTGAACTCAAAGTAATATTAAACATGAGGCAGAAAACAGCTGAATGAAATGGAATTACAGGCTGTGCAATAGCTGGAGAATCACTAATTGGCAGCTTCACTCAAGTTAATTGGCACTGAGAGAAATCTCTCCTCCTAGGGGAGGTAATAACATTATAGGAGGTACTGAGATGGGAATCATGCTGGATTTTCATATTAAATACCGGGAACCATATGGGTTTGATAACATCCTTGACCTGAGCTCTTTGGAACGACCGACTCATGCGTTTTAGTTATAATGGGAAATCGAACAGCAGGGAGGGATCTTACATCACGTTCAAATGAACAGAGACTGTACAGCATCTTTTCATGTGCTATTAGCAAATCAGTGCTGACAAAGCCAATTATTTATATATATAATATATATATATATATATTGATAATCTATCAGGTGTTATTCTATATTTTTCTTTTTGTCAACAAATCCCATAAAGAGCCCAAAACAAACAAAGGTTCCTACTGAGGATGTACATTTTTAGAACTTCCTAAAAACAGCTGGGTATTGTAGTTTTTAGCAAACGTTATTCTAACAGAAATTTGTTGGGGACTGTTTTCGGATCAATCAATATATATTCTGTGCTCTGGTGAGTATTTCCAGTGGCAGGATTATTAATGTGGAATCAAAATAAACTACAGAACCCAGTTCCATCATATCACTGCGGCTCAGTGATGAACAGTGGAGCAAATAAATAACATATTTTAGTTTAAATTATAATATTTACATTTACTCATTCGGCAGATGCTTTTATCCAAAGCGACTTACGAGTGAGTCAGTGTCTTGCCCAAGGACACTTCGGCACGTGGACGTGAGGGTTGGCGGTTCATGTCCTGCCGTCAGTAGACAGCCACCCACATCCTACCAACAAGTATTACCTTTGCTATACAGGTAAATCTTGTTGTTAGGACGAATTCATTATTCATTATAAGTTTTTTGTATTTTCATTGTATTTGCTGACAATAAGAAACAACAGAATATCACCATCCAAAATAATAATAAATATTTGCTCATTTCATCGTCTCAAATGTGAGATTTCACCCATTTTTCTCTGATGAAACAAGCAATCTTAAAATTGAAAAGATAACCCACAGATTGATTGATAATGAAAGACACAGCCATAATGATAAATCTATAATAAAAAGATGCGATTAATATCATGTTTAGAGAACAACATGTGCCTTGGAGCGTATTTCTGATATTATGTTTTTCCTGGTTTTATTAAGAACAGTCTAGTGTTATGCTCAAATACAAATATGCTTCAAGGTGGTGACACCTATTTCATGTAGTCTAGAATTTGTCATGTTACACAATAATATCTTTGAATACAATTGCAAGCTATCAAGAGTTTTAACTAAATATTGTGTATAATGACACATTTCCATTCTGCCAAAATGTCTTTTTTAATGTAATTTTAACGCACATATACTTTAGTCTACTGTGTTCGACGCCTATTGTGACATTGACTTAAATAAGCGATAGTATTACTTTTAATCAACCATCTGTCATTTATTTGATGACCGCAAACATCAATTCAGTTCCCGGCTTTGTTTCCGCCCGCGGTTCTGACTGCTCTTCTCGGAAAACAAGCGCTCCTTTGTTGCTCTACATGAAGTTAATTACAACCAACAGTGAGGTAGAACAAGAAAGAGGGAGAGAGGGAGGAGACACGGAGGGTGAGAGATTAATAGACTGAAAGGAGGGTGGGAGAGAGTGTAAGAAGAAGGAGGGAGGGAGGAGAGGAGTAAATGAATGTATGGATGTAAGAGAATGACAGGATGAGGAGGAGGAGGAGGAGGAGGAGGAGGAAGCAGGAGGGGGTGAAAAGCTAAACAGGCCTAATTAGACACCTAGGATACTGGAGTCACTGCGACAGGCATCCATCCAGTCGCAGGGAAAAGTTAACAAGCAGACTGCTCCTGTGTCGTATGTGGTGTAGTGGAGGTAACCACAATCCGTCTGTAGGTGGAGCTTCTTCGGTTTGTTCATTCATGGTGGTAATTAGAGCTAATCCTCACTGATCAGCTGTGTTTATAACTAAAACACTGGAAATGTAAAACACGCCACTTCCTGCTTTTTCACAGTAAGAACACATCACCCACTGAGTCTAAATGTTGTAGATTACTACACCCCTTACCTTTAGTTTGGACTGAAACTCCCTGGATTTTCTTCTGGCTAAGACCTGAATATGACTGGATACCTGGAGGAGAGGAGAGGAGGAGAGGAGAGGAGAGGAGAGGAGGAGAGGAGAAGAGGAGAGGAGGAGAGGAGAGGACAGGAGAGAAGAGGAGGAGAGGAAAGGAGAGGAGAGGAGGAGAGGAGGAGAGGAGGAGAGGAGAGGAGAGAAGAGGGGAGGAGAGGAGAGG
>NW_019524696.1:200301-203351 GCF_002814215.2 Seriola lalandi dorsalis | reverse complement strand
AGAGGAGAGGAGAGAAGAGGAGGAGAGGAGAGGAGGAGAGGAGGAGAGGAGAGGAGAGAAGAGGAGGAGAGGAGGAGAGGAGAGGAGAGAAGAGGAGAGGAGAGGAAAGGAGAGAAGAAGAGAGGAGAGGAGGAGGGGAGGAGGGGAGGAGAAGAGAGGGTAAAAGAAAGGGGAGTTGGAGGGTAGGAAAGAGAGGAGGAAGGACCAAACAGTGAGTTGCCATGGTTATGAAAGGACTGTTGCCACACTGGAAGGGTACACACACTTTCTCTCTCTCTCTCTCTCTCACACACACACACACACACACACACACACACACACACACACACACACACACACACACTACTCCCCTGACAACAGTGAATAGACCCATCTATGCACATCTTTTGAGAGAGGGAACAGACACCTGGGAACACAGGCTGAGATACTAAGATTACACTGTATACAGATGGTTCCACTTTATGTGCCGTCAGAAAATCTAAACGTGTCTATTTCAGAGGGTAAACGCTACTATTTTTTACTATTAAAAACCTTGAAAACCCTCTTACATTTCTAAAATAAATCTGCTTTATATAAGTTACACATGACCTCCACACCAGAATCACATGGGTGGAACATGAAAGAAGTTTTGAACTCGCTCTTGAGCTTAAGCTCCATTAACAATAACACTGAGCAGAGTCTCTCTACACGAACAGCGGCGTAATGACAGGCACATTACTAAAAACACAAATAACTAAAAACTAAAAATAATTTCGGTTCGGTTTGAGGTGGGAAGTTTTTAAGGCCGATTCACCTCATGCAGTATCTTTGCCTCAGTTTCTCCCTTAAATTTTAATAACTTATGGAATATAACTAACTAACTTTTCATAGGTGGACATCGGCCTAATGGAACAAAACAACTCAGATGTATTTTTCCCGCCCAGTGAGGTGGAAAACCACCCGACTTGGCAACACTGATGGTGAGCCATAATACAAACAAGAGGTGAGTGTTGAAAGTTTCAAAATAAAACACATAACCTTAGGGATCCTGTAAAATAATATCAGTTAAACCAAGATTCTTTCGTAACCTTTAGTCAGTTTACTTTTCTCCTAATGTAGAAAACACAAATATAAAAAGGATAAGTTCAGAAAAGTCATGTGGCCAAACTCAACCACTGAGCCGACCGTCACAGGTCAGCCTTCCAGCCGTTCTCTTCATCACTGCAGTTAGCACCATTTCCCTCATTACCCCTGTATAATGTGATATGCTGTGATGCATACCGTAGACAGTATGATTGGATTGCATTCTCCCATTATTACCTGTTTCCTCGTCCGCGTCTTGCCCGTTCGGAGCTTGATGTATCTGGCTATGAGCTCATTTCGGCCTGGAGGGAAAAGACACAGAACATACTGATGAAACATTATGCATGCTGTTTTCTCTCTTAACACACACACACACACACACACACACACACACACGTAAGACCCTATTTGAACTATCTTTCTTTCTCACAGACAAACAAGCAGAAATCATAAGACCCTGAAAAACAACTTAGTGCCTGATTTAGTGCTGTTGACCCAGCGACCTTGTGACGTGCAGTTTCACATAGTAGCACTGTAATCACCGATACCCCTGTTGAGCCCTCTACACATGCTCACTCACACACACACTCACACACACACACACAAAATCACACACGCCATGGCCCTGAATACACATGACCCAACAATACAGGCATTCATGCAGACCGGCCGTCCCCTGATTAAAGGAACCAGCAGGCCAGCTGTACCCATGCTTATGTGTGTGCACATATGCACGCGCACACACACACACACACACACACACACACTCTTACAATGCTGAATAATTCAACCCATTCAATAGGGAGCACAGCAGACTCAGCATGACCTGGCTAGTATAAATTAGTGAGGGAGACAGAGAGAAAAAAGAAGCAGAAAACCCCTGTGTTACATCCAGAAAACCTGTTACAGAGACGTGTGTGTGTGTGTGTGTGTGTGTATCCAACACAGTATAAAACACAGATTAGTTAACAGATTAACAGTGCTGCATTGCAGAGGCCTCTTAAATCCGACCAGTTTGTGACTTTAGAGTCGTACAAATTCAAAGATGGCGGTGGCGTTTTAAATATTTTGTGAAATTAAGTAATTTGACTGTTATTTTATTTGCTAACAAGCAAATTTGTGGCTGTGTGGCTCAGTTTGCTTTGGTTTGTCTCCTGGCCTGTTTTCTGTTCCAACCAAGTGGAAAACCAAAGTCAGGCCAGCTGGCCAACTGATGGTCAAGATCAGCACAAAGCCAAACCTCTACACACTACCCAAATGGCTCACAACAATAGCCCTAACTAACTAGCAGATGGTGTGTGTGCCTGTGTGCCTGTGTGCGTGTGTGCGTGTGTGTGTGTGTGTGTGTGTGTGTTCTGACCAGTCCCACTCTCACTGAGATAGAGAGCTTAGACTGATAAAATCTACAGCTCCCCATGCAGGTGTTTTCCTTCTAGCAGTCAAAAGCTGCAACTGACGTCAACACACACACACACACATGCACGTATATACATGCATGAGTGCCAAAACACACACACACACACACACACACACACAGAGTGGGTCCTGGCTGCGGAGGCTGACATCTGACTCCAGAGGGGCCAGCTGGTCTTTCTAGGAGGCTTAACGGTGAATTATCATCCTTCACTAACCCTGCGGCACACATCCCTCACTCTCGCCCTCCCTCTTTCTCAAAAACTCTCCAGCACACCCACAAACACACATCCACACACACACACACACACACACACACACACACAGAAACACACAGGCCCTTCCCTCCCTCCCTCCCTCCTTCCCTCCCTCTTTGCCCTTCCATCCATCCTCTGTTCTGGCTGTTCCCTCTTTCCCCTCCTCTGTCCCTCTTGTAGTGAATGGGCTTCCCTCCTGCTCCCTCCCTCTTCTTCTCTCTGTCGCTCCCTCCCTCTCTACTTGCCCAGTGAAAGACTTCAAGGCCAAAGTCAGATGGTCATTAACTGTGACGAACAGAAGTACCCCACCCCACCCCC
>NW_019524696.1:198097-200281 GCF_002814215.2 Seriola lalandi dorsalis | reverse complement strand
CACCCCACCCCACCACCTCCCGGCTGTAGCCACTCTCTGTGCGAGCAGATAGTGAGGGAGACGACACATTGGAAATACATGTGAACCTACATGCTCTACATGCTTCAGCAGAGATTTGAGAACATGTGAGAGGAACCATGAAAAAAAAACAAGAATAAAGAGCCAGAATTGTGACGCTCTGATAAAATCAAGTGATTCAGTTTCCTGTAAATCTGAACGTGAGGTGCAGAAATTCTCAAATTCAAATATAGGGACTGAAATGCAAACTCTCCGCAAGGCAGCAACTGTGTACTAGAATCGAAGCATCGTCTAATTTGTCACTTGTCATTGAAAGAGTCTGGAAATACCTATGAGAACAAATGAGCACTTAGAAAATAAGTGCCTTTGTACTTGAACATATTTTCTTCTTTTCCTGTCCTTTAAAAAAAAAAAAAAAGCATTACTGCAGTAGTTTACTGTTGCTCACCACGCTCAGTTAGCAGAGCGATTAAGAGCTTCAGCTGCTTTATAGAATAGTTTGAAAACCCTTTCAGAATAAGGTCAAAGCCTCGCTGACTGTACTCGCTAATAAGGCTGCAGTGGAGTGGTGTGCATTGTTCTGCCGCCCGGGAACACCTCAGAGACCACAGGCGCCGAGCCCTGGCCCGGAGCCTGGCCGCAGTAACGGCGAGTGCGACGTCCGTTGCTTGTTACAACACCGGCGGGACAATTTAAGTGTTTTTAAGTTGTTTTTTCTCAGCTCATTCGCGTGGTGCTCTTTTTCTTTGTCTGTGCTGAGATCACCCGCGCTCCTGCTAACCACACGGTTAATCATTCATATATAAGAAACAAGCAGCCACTTCCTTTAAAGAATAACTCAACTCTGGGAATCTTTCGCTGCTGGTGACGACATCAAAATCTGTTTCATGCTAAACTTAGACAATGAACACTTCTTACTTGATTCAAACATATTCAAAAAGTAAATACAACCACAAGCAGCGATGAGCAGGGTCCAATTAAGCTCAACGATTCGACATTTTTGGATTAAACAACTTTTAAAAGCAGAAGAGTGACGACGTGTGAGTTCACAATAGACGGATGGACAGAAACACTGGTCCCTGAACTGCACTCGAACCCGTGACCTTGCAGTCACAAGGTATGTGTCTTCAACCACTAATCCATCAGGACAACACAGTTTTCTTTTGACACTGAACACTGACTTCACTGAGCTCAGCATACAATCCGTTTGTCCACGCCCAGTGACTTCAGTGTGATCAATGCAGTCGTTTAGTGATTACCTTTTAAAAGTTAATCATTACGCATGATTGTCAGTCTTTCGACGTGAGTTTGGAAGAGGGGGAATTATTTTAATCAATTAACATCACTTTGTGCAGCTGCATCTGGAGCCACGAAAGACTTAATACAACTTTTATTTAGCTTTCCCCGAGACCTGCACACGGACGCTGATGTGTAAACTCAAAGGAGTTCGCCTTTAATCCACATAAATGCATCAGCTCCTTCAAAATAAATCACATTTTGAGCTGAATAACCAGTGTGACTTTTGGCACGTCGACTGGAAACAAACAAAACTTTCGGCTCTGACGAAGGATGTGAAGCAACGGCTCCACTTTAAATGAAGATGATAGATGAAATTAAGTTTTCATTGGGACGGAAAGGAAGCTTTATACAATGTGACAAAGACACAGAAAGAAAATACTTTAATACGACACATACTGAAGATGAAAAAATATTTGCAGTCTATGTCAATGCCACAGCCTGCACCTCCTCCACTGCCATTCACAGTATGTAGCAGACGTCTGTAATACGTCTGTTTTGAACATGTCCCTGATCCACAGCTTAGCAGACGAAGAAGGTTCAATACCAATTAAATGACTTTTATATTTGTCCAGTAGATCCATACCATGTGTGCGTAAGGGACAAAGCCACTGCCCATTACATTGTACCTCTGATGTACCTTTGCCAAGGATAATGGTGCTATTATTCACCTTTTCATTCGCTCTCCCTTTTATACGAATCCATTTATGATTTTTCTACGCTTCTCTCCTGCTAAGTTCGTCCTGGCACTTTTTGCACATTTTTCCTTCTTCTTTTCTATTTCAGTCCATTTCCCTGTAACCAGTGGGGGGTATTTTTAGACACACATATGTCCCCTAACCATCAGATATTACCTCTTTCTTTTCTGTA
>NW_019524696.1:190597-193097 GCF_002814215.2 Seriola lalandi dorsalis | reverse complement strand
TCATGTGTGATCATCATCATCATTGCTTCAAACTGAAGTTTTAAAGAAATAGAAGGGTGAAAACATCCGTAGATACTTTCCAAAACCACTCCTGCAGTGAAAACCAGTTCTGGCCATTTGCTATATCTTCACCATTACACTAACTTAAGGCTTAAGATGCTCAGATAATAAAACTTTTCAACCATCAGCTGCCTTTTAAAGCCGTCATCACATAAAGCTTTGACAGTAATTGATATAAAAACTGGATCAACTGTCTATGTGTGTCATATGAATAGGGGTCACCCAGAGGGCCACACTTAAAGAGAGCCATCACCCACATCTCTATGAAGCCTTTAGTGGCCCGTTCTCATTAATGTTATTTCCAGGAAGAAACGTCTGATAAACCTCAGGAGTTGGTGGTGATCAAAACAAAGTTAAAAGAAGGTTGAACATTGAGTCTTCATTTATCAGGTGAACATATCAGCCACATATAAGTTGATATCAATGTTATGTTTTCAGCTAGAGCTGTTCTCAAGGGCCCCCAAGCAGCAGCGACTTTGTGTGCACGAGGGTCTTGATCTGCCCTCCTCTTGAGTCAGTTATGGTCTGTGAATCACTAGAAATAATCAATTCCAGCACAAAAGCAGCGCGGCACATTCAAATAATCTTTTATGGATTCCCTCAGAAGAAAAAAAAAAGAAAAAAGAAAACCTCGAGGTCTCAAGTCAGCAGCTTTTAGATTTTAGGTTACAGAAATATAGAGAATTTCTTCTTCCCATAATATGAATATTTCTGTAATTTACTGCAGAACCATTCAAAAAACACTGACCTCTTTGAAGTCTTATGCTGAAGCGATGGCAATGAACCACCTACGCTTTAACTTCAATTGGTTTTAAATTTCCACAGCTACATTTTGTCTCTATAGTATCTACAGCACTCAAAAGTGCTATTTTTTTTTTTAACCACAGAGCAACGGCCTTCAAACACCAAACTCAGCCTGAGTGGTGGCTATTATTACACTTCGCTGCTCTACATGTGGGTACTATGAAGCCTACTGTTCATAACTACATTTCATTCTAAAAAGGAAGCAAAAGTGAAGTTTAAATATACATCACAATGTAAATTCCCATAATCCTTAACAGTGGTGTATGATCGTCAGACTGGTTCTGGTTTCTCTCACTTTCTGTAAACATGGAACAAACAAATAAATCCTGTTGTGTAAGCTAATCAACCACAGTGCTGAGATCAGATTCAAATAAACTGGAACCATACCATAGTTTACACTCTGCACACTGGCTCTTTAGCTGCTAAATGTTCCAGTATGTTCACCGGCTATTTCCTAGTTCTGCTGTTTGTTGCCGGGCAGGTGCTGTACGCCGGGTTGTGCTGTGAGAGTGAACCACAGTTTGAAGAGAGTGAAGTAAAGTTGCAGTTGTAAAAAGGCAAAAAATGTTTCTAACGGTTTAAGTTTAAGTTCTAATAACAGTTACTAAGAACTTAGGATAGACTTACGAAGAGCTGCTGCAACCCTGGTCCTGATTATCAATTGGACTAAAATGTCACTGCCATGAAGGGAGTAGGTGGAAGAGGAGAAGAGGTTTCTGGGTACACAAACTACAGCTGCATTGCCTTCAGAAAGTATTCATTCTCCCTGTCCCTGCCACTGAGAAGCACCTCCATAGCATGACGCTGCCACCACCATGCTTCTCCACAGGCATTGATAATATAAGCCGGACATTATGTCTCATCAGACTTTTTCCTCGTGCTCGTAGAATCCTCTAAATGCTGTTTGGCAAACGGCAGGCGATCATATGCCTTTTACTCAAAGTGGCTTCTGTTTAGCCGCTCTACCATAAAGGCCTGATTGATGGAGAGCTGCTGCGATGGTTGTCCGTCTCTGCACTGGACTTTTGAAGCTCTGGTAAAATGACCGTCCTGAGGAATCCTGCTGGTTCCAAACTTCTTATCATTAAGGCCGCTGTGCTCCTGGGAAAACTCAAGGCTTTGGAAGTGGTTTTATACCCTTCCTCCTTCCTGATCTATGCCTGTAAGGTCTACCTTCTACGTCACAGTTCGGTTTTTGTTCAGACAAACAGTGTGAATTGTGGGACCTTATACACACACAGAGGTGTGTGCCTTTCTAAACTACGTCCAATCAATTCAGTTTGCCACAGGTGGACTCCAATCAAGTTATAAACACATCTAAAAGGATAATTAAAGCAGAGCGGATGGAGCGCTTTGGAGCATGGACGAGGTCTGAATACTTTTGAAAATGAGAGACTTCAGTCAGTTTTTGGCAAAATGGTAAAATAAGTAAATAAATAAATTTTACACAATAAGTGCAGGAGTCTGAGTATGTCCTGAAGCGTCTTTACAATGAGGCTTAGGAGACACAAGCATGAGAGGGGCCCAGCAGCAGATGGACACTGGACGGATACATTAGTCGCACAACAATCAACTGACTACTGGGTGACTCCTCTGCACCATGGGTACCCCCCCCACCCCCCACCCCACCCCTCCT
>NW_019524696.1:182592-190577 GCF_002814215.2 Seriola lalandi dorsalis | reverse complement strand
CTCCTCCTCCGTGTGTCTCTCTGTCACCAGGCAGGCCCGGGCCACTCCAGCCAGGACAGCAGGCTTCATGGTGTCAGTGCCAGCCCTCGGGAGAATACACACAGGGCATACAGCCACAATCCTGCAGCTGCCTTGGACTCTCATGCTCTCCCTCTGTGTCGCTTTTCTTCCTCTTTCACATCTTCGTCTTACAGCACTCACCGCCTTCCCGGCGCGCGCCAACTACACATATGCGTTTGTGTACATGCAATGTTCATGGCTCTAAGCCGCTGCATTTTTAAAAGCAGGACGGTGAAGTTGTTATGAAATGTAATGCGACTGGAGGGAGGGAGGGAGGGAGGGACCCGGGTATGTATGTGCAAATATATGTGTTTGCGTCAGCAGGGGGTTCTGTTGGTGGACAAGTTGACTGTTATCACAGGCCAGTCGGTTCCCTTCACTCATTCTTCTATTGGATCATTCGACGGCATCTGTTTTATCCACTTCCAACACACACATACACACACGCACAGGTTTTATACAAGAGGATTTTCTCATAATCCTCAAAGTAAACATTGTTCCACTTTATGGTCTTTTACGACCCAAATGGAATAATTCTGCATCTGAGGTGATATTTTCTTGTTTGTTGCTTATCTTATTTATTTTGTTCCATCAAGGACCATAAGACACAAAGCTCATCTTTTATCTGTCGTTTGTAAATGTGACTGAAGCATTCAATATCTGAGCAGATTCAGGGGTGCTTCATTTATCATCCCACTTTAACAGCCTCCACCGCGGACACATCATTTGCAAGTCACTCATGTTATTCAAACAGTCAGAATGTATTTAAGTGTATGATTTCAGCCACACAGGACGTATCGTCTGTCCCTGAAGTCCTCACTTGAAACAATTCTAACATACATAAAATACTTTTTCTCTTTTTTGTGCAGTATTAAGGAGAATTAAACTTGTTACATGTGATTATCTCATGTTTTTGATATTTTCCGTCTCTTTCTGTTTTGTTATTGCACGTGTAGTCATGTACTCTGCTTGGTCTCAAAGGATCCTGGGCTGTGTGAGAGCTACAGCATCAAAGCCTTCCTGTATCGTGATCAATGGGATCGATAATATGGTGAGAGAGGTCTGTAGTCTGTACACACAGTTGCTGAACAATCTTCATTTCAAGCATGCGATGGATGACTGCTTTAAAAAAAAAAAGAACATGGATATAGCATCTGTCACATGACATGACATGTTGGGTTAGGCGAACTCTGGAGAGAGAGAGACGCTGCAGATTAGCTACGCCAATATATTGACCCCTATTGCAGATGTATCCATATACGTGTGTATGGACGATCTTACTGGCATATGATCTACCTTTCAGATAAATCGTACAGATTTGCGTTCTATGCTGCTAACTAGCTCATTGGTAACTGTTAGCCCGCTAGCTGCAGCCTCTGCACGCTTGGCGTAGCAGAGGAACAAGAAGTACTGTCACCAGCCGCAGTCCAAGTCTATTCGAACACTGCCTGAACTTTCTTATTAAAGTACTTACATAATGTATAAATAGATAAACAGATGATGCATATGCACTAAGCAGAAAGCATGATTTTTGTGAGACAATTTGTAAATAGAAGAGAGCATTGTGGGCAAAGAAAAGCGGCAAGCGGACAGACACCCAAAAGAAGCATCAAAGTGGCAGAAAGACAGAAAACTGCAACTTCCAGTCAGGACCTTCAGAATGAAATCAGAGCTGTGTGAGCTGGGCCTTTAGCCTTGAGTTGAAGAGACAGGCTCTGTGTCCAGACGACCTTATAGTCATGTGATAACATGAGTTCAAATAAAACCGTGAGGATACTCGCAATTCAGATCATGGACTGCATGTTACCCAAAAAGATTATAACATGATCTTTTGACCAGATCGCCCTCCGCTAGTTGTTTACACTATTCAATTCAGTACAATTATCTTAGAGCCAGTATAACAGCCATTAGAAGAGGTGAAATTCAGGACTGGATTCAAAGGATACAGTCTGATCTACGACCACCCAGACTGTGTCTACATCCAGTTAAAGCAGCATCTCCAATGCATTCAGAATGATCATTTTCAGCATCTTCTCATTTGATTTTGGTAAACACCGACTGCTAAAAAAAACAACAACAACATACAGCTAGAGAGGAGGACTGTGGTGATCAATTGATATGTTGCCATGGGTACCAGCTTTCAAAACTTTTAGCAACTTGTTTGGTATCAGCAAATCATCTGGATCCTGTGAGCCACACACAAGGTCATATGAGGATACATTCTAGGTACATTCACACCTTTATGTAGTGGTGTATGGTTAAGGTCCGCGCACACAAGACAGTATGTGATAAGAGGTGAGTGCGGGGTCAGATATAGAAAAGGAGAGCAACAACCGCACGACGATTTCCAATAGTTCGCCTCCAAAGACGCGTTTGTTTCAACTGAATTATGACTGAACTGCTCTGATCTGCCGAGCGCCTCAACCAACCTGTCAGTTTACTCAAGGACAAACAAGCATCATACCGCTTTTTTTTCTTTTTCAAATGGCAGACTTATTCGAAACGACGTTTGTCATGGATGTAGAAAGTGAAACAGGGCTCGTTTTTGCTCATTAGTTCCTAGTTTTTGTAACTAGCCTCCGCAGCCTAGCATGGATTATCGATACGATCATCAAAACTTTCCGTGCAGACCAAACTGATCTCTTGTGCCTCCATTTCTTATGCAGTCTTTGTCCTGTACTCTCCATTACATGTGATTTTCATCTTGGCTCTGACGCACATCTCTGCATTCACTCTTTATAGTTCTGATGATCACGATTTCAATTAATCCATTAGTGATTAGTTCATCTTGCATAATGCCAGGGAAAAAAAAAAAATCACCTTTATGAAAGTCTCGAGTTGGTTTGATTAGTTCTGACCCGTTTTCATGTTTAAAAAAAACAAAGACAGATATTCATCGGGCCGTATGAAAAAGCAGCATCAATGAAAAGAAACCAGCAAAGCTTCTTTTATTCTTTCTCCACGCTAATACGCACTTGAGAAAGACAGAGAAAGTGAGAGAGAGATCTGCTTTATGAGTGGTGAAGAGGCTGTGATTCATGGTGTGCACTCCTCATTATTTCACCATCTCGTCTCACAGAAGCATTACCATTTATGCACACACACAGTAATTGGTCACAGATTGCACACTGATACAGTGAAGTGCTTATTTCCTCCTGGAAATGTGATGGTAAAAGGTTTAGCTAGCAGCTCTTCTCCCTGCTCTATATCCCCCTCTGTTCTTCTTCTCCTAGTTTTTGCAGAGTCAGACCGAGCCATTATCTGGCCTCTTCCTGGGAGGGTTTACTGTCACAAGTAGACTGTCTCTCTCACACACACACACACACACACACACACAATCTCTCTCTCACACACACACACACACACACACACACACACACACACACACACACACACACGCACAAGTGGAAAGAGAGGCCTGGGGAGGTTACAGCAATACCAACACCATTTAATAAGTGTGAACTCAGGATCATTGCGCGGAGACAAAAACCATATGTGCATTGTGTGTGTGTGTGTGTGTGTGTGTGTGTGTGTGTGTGTGAGATTGTGTGTGTGTGTGAGATTGTGTGTGTGTGTGTGTCCAATTCCACACCTGGTAAAGGAACACTGTATGGCTGCATGAATGTGAAAAGAGTACAGTGTACTACATCTATCCACTCGCCACTACAATTATATTCTATACAGCCAACACAGGCTCTGTTCTCATCTCCACTCCTGAAAACACACACACACGAACACAAACGAACACACACACACACAGAAAATGAATTAGCCCCTGAACTGTGTTTTCCATCTGTGGTCCATTAGAACTTGGGTACTGCTTTATTTAGACAGACGCAGGTTAAGAGGCAGAGAGTTTAGTGGCTTTGCATCCTGTGAATGTGCTGGTTATTTAAGGATATATCTGGCTTTAACCGCACAGTCTGATCATTTCCTAAACTGAGTCCCTAACTGAACTTCATCACACACCAGGACAGAGCACAGCGCTACGTGGACGTCAAACATGAGGGTAATTTCTGAGCCAGAAAACAAAAAGTGGAATAATAAAATCAATTTAAAAGATGGAGCTCCACATAGAAATAAGTTTTTTCTGTGTCTCCAGGCTGGAGGATTAAAGATTATTTCCGGTTTATTATAACTAGGGTCTTTTTGTTTTGGTTTGGCCTTCATTTCTTATGACAACATAGTACTGAAAACATAACTGCTGAGATCTGGGAACACAGTGACATCCTACAATAAAGTCTAACAAGGCAAGAAGCACGAGCATTCACACAATACGATTATCTAAACCACTTTATTTGGAGGTGAGTGCACCTGAAATGTTGGAAATAATCCCTCATTGCAATAGAAAACCAGCTTTGTCCCTATTTCAAACTACATAATTTCTTACCCTAAGCACGTTTTGAGAATATAGTGTATTAGAGAAGGCTAGAGGGCTCTGAGTCGTTATCTGGTTTCACTTTCAATTTATTAACGAACAGAACAGGCTAATGTAGGACACAGACGACACTGAGGCAACAAACCTCTTATCTTTCCTGTTAGCTCTCTGAACTAGCGTCTCAATTCAGCTCTTGTAGACAAACTCCAACTCCCCAAGCTAACAGGAAAAAACAATAATCAATATCTCATGCAAATCTATGTCACAGCTTAAGACATGTTCACAGACACCCTGGAAATCTCAGTAATTGTAAAAAAAAAAAAACAAACAAAAAAAACTGTCCTTTTTTATCCTTATTTAACCCTTAACTCTTTACAGCCTCAGAGTAGGAGATATCTTTGCACTGCATAGCTAAATGATGTAGCTAACTTTTGCTAATTATTAGCCACAAGTGACAATTAGATGATAATGATAAATGTTATAATGTTGCGTAACAGAGGCACAACTAAAGAAGAGTCTATAAGTCAGCTAAGTGACTCAGTCATGTCAGTTACATAAACATGTCTAGTATTAGCTAGGCATTGGCTATTTAGCTGGTACTAGTTTGACATGCAGGCAAAATACGGCTGTAGCAAGAAAACCGCTCAGTGTATTAAATTGAGAAAGGTAGTGTCTGCAAATAATTAAACTTTTTATTAGATGAATAATATGTAATTTCATCTTTTAAAAGTTACATCATCTCACTGACTAATAGAAGATTTCTGTGGTATTTTCTGCTGTAAGTCACAGTAAGAAACAGCATATAAAACAAAAAATATAATATAATAACAAAACTACATGAGCAACAGTTACAAGCTCGAGTGAAAGTAAATGCTGTTAAACTTCTCATCCAGTTAAAACATTCTTTGGTTTCTACTTGACCATTATTACGCTAGGCTATTTGTGTATGATGCATCACTCTCTACACTGAGTTAAAACATGAACACAACAAAAACAGTGAGTAATCAGTATCAGGCCAGCTGAAGACAAAAAATAAGGCTGTGAACACAACAGCGTGGAAACATTTTTCCAGAGAGCAGAGTCAGCCATTGTACCAGTGTTTATCATTTCAAATCCTCCAACTAGGGACGTAAGCAGGAAGTAGTTGTAACCTAGACTCCCTGCTCGCTTCCTGCTGAGATCAGGAAACATGAGGTTGATTCACACTTCCCATGAAGGGCTAAGCTAGTGTTGTACTCTCTGCATCCATGAGTACTAAGCGGTAAACCTGGGGGCTGAAAAATGAAAACTGCAGTTCCTCAAACAACCACTTGAGGCTGGCGCCAAAAGTGAGTCAATCCCCACAGACGCCCATGTTAAAATGTCCAACTTTACAGCACGAGTAAATATTTATGTTTACAGACTGGTACAAAAAACAGTTTTGGTCTCTATAACTAATTTCCTCCTTCGTGACATCTGTATGACGGGGGCAAATTTTTATATGACTCATCCATTTAAGTTTGTATTAAGGCTTAAAGTTACGCATGATTGAGGGCATGCTGCTTTGAGTGACAGGTGGGTGGGCGTATGTTTCCCACAAACTGGCATGCGCTGAACTCTCGAAAAGGTTTCAGTCGTTTGGGACTACCAAGGTGGCAATTGTGGAGAAGCCCACTCTTAGCTTCGAACCCGCTCCTCAGAAACCTATGACATCTCAGAGGCTACGTCCATATTAATATACAGTCTATGGCGAGTACACGAGGTCACCAGCGGCTCTGTGAAGTCACTACGATGCTACAAAGGAACCAACACTCCTCCAAGTGGACTACAAAGAAATACAATAAAAACTACATATACCATGACGTTTGAAGCCACGCGTCCATTTATCTTCATGGTGCTAAAACCCTGAAAGCCTGAGATCGCGTCCATGTTAATGCAGAAAACCTGAAAATGCTGTTAATGTGTTCTCTTTCTAAAAAAATAAGGTGTGTCGTCCACACTGACAAGGCAGAAAAACACTAAACATTCAACCTCCTCTTCTTTTTAGTGTATTGTTGCTTGGAGAAATGGTTTATTACCACCGTGTCTGGAAGCGGCTGGATGAATAGATTTCTTTGACCAACATGGTTACACTTGGTGGGTAACACACACGGTCTGTTCAGTGTGTTGCTGCTGGTAAACAACCTCATTGTTTTTAAATTTCAAACAAAAATATATGAATTTGCTATTGTGAATTTTGAAAAAATTAGGTGAAATGTGAGATTGAAAACAAACAAATATCTAAAATATCACATCAAACAAAAGCACAGAGCCCATTAAAGCTTTTTATCATTTGTTTGTTCTTTTCTCGTAGAAAAAAGCAGCTCATTTTCTCACCATATTTATTTATCCAACAAAACAAAATAATAAACCTTAAATACATATATAATAAAATAAGTGATTTGTGACTAACAGAAACTCCAAAGGTGCTTTAATCTCTTTCAGGCGTCTGGCAGAGAAAGAGAAACACAGATTTAAAGGCAACAGAAAACTGTCGGCCATGTTTGCAAGAGGTCGAGAATCTGGCAAACACATCAGAGTTTCATGGAAGTTCTCCTGTTCACACCACAGCTGTTTTATCAACTATACGCACTCCTGCCTGACCTGAGGCAGACACCAGTACTGAGTTTAAAAATTTGATAAGTATATATCTGCTAATATTAATCATCTTACCACAAGTCATTACATAAAAATATTTTTGATAAGGTTCCCCTACATTTTTTTGTCTGTTTGTTTAACAACTGCGACCATGAAATGTACTGTAGGCACGACGATTTACAGCTGAACTTCATTTCAGTGTCATTTATAGGCTGACATATACGCCCATAACAATGCCTGCATTGATTAAGGGAAGGGACATTTAAATTCTATTGTGATACTTCACTGATATACTGGGTCTATCGTCGCAGTCTGTCTGTTGTGGTACTGAGGCGGTGTTTTCTTACTTTTAGAGAAACTGAAACTGACAGTTTATGGCTCTTTAACATTTGAATGTTCCAGCGCACGTGAGAGAACAGACCGTTACATCTCAGCTTCTATAAAACTCTGCAGAACTGAAACATCTCTATAATGCAGGGAGTAAAAGCGACATGAAGGTTCATCCTGCTTTGTAAATATCGATTGAGTCTTTTTAGTGTCACGTCTCTCTCCTCACTCACACTCACACACACACACACACACACATCATAATGTATCGTACCCTGCAATGTGTTGCAGAATCACCTGTATGGTAACAGCATTGTTATCATCTGTAAAATGATGGGAGTGATATCGCGGGTCATGTGATTCCACGTCGGATATAAATGAGGAGAGAGCGGCGTGTTTTGGGATGTATAGTTGCGTTAGTGTGGACATGAGAGAGAGAGAGAGAGAGAGAGAGAGAGAGAGAGAGAGAGACAGAGAGACAGACGGGGCAGGCAGTCAGACAAGCCAGCACAGGCTCCACTGGCCTCCTGCAGCCAGAAAGCAGCCCCCCAGCACATCAACACCCCCCCCCACCCACACACACACCCTCTACCCCACCCCACCC
>NW_019524696.1:152197-182517 GCF_002814215.2 Seriola lalandi dorsalis | reverse complement strand
CCTACCCCCATTGCCCCCTGCCCTTCCAAACCCATCCACTCACCCCCCACACACACTCAGCATTGTTGCTCTAATAAACCGGCTCCGCTTCCTAAATTTCATTACATACGAGCTTCAGCTTCTTTTACTCTGAGTTTTCGATGATCACATTTATTTATCCCAGATTCATCCTGCTATGTTATAATTCCTGACACTGAGCCCAACAACATGTGGGAAATCACCACATTTGTGAGCAAAAATGTAACAAACTGCAAGAGCTGTACTGGTCAGACGAGTAAAAACACAGGATATATAAACAGGACCGCAGCGACGCTGTAGGAGCCGGTTTAAATATTTAAATCAATGGAAAATTGCCGTCTTTAAAAAACCAGAATATTCTCAGTGATGTCAATGACAGCTCCTTCACAGCCGGCAGCATCCCTTAATTTACAACTCACTGTATCACCTGTTGATTCAGTCAAACTCTGAGCTGACAAATCTCCTGAGCACAACTCTCAACTAATTAAGCTTTAAAAAAAAAAAAAAAAAAAAAAACTGTATTTCAATAAAAAAAAGCAGGGCCTACATCTGGATGTCACAAGACATCATTTCATGCGGGGAAGATTACTCCTCCTAATCCCACTTCCATAAAAATCTGTGTGCCGGATTTTTCCCTCCTGTCTAGAAATGAGACGACAGATGAAACAACAAGGAGGAAGGCAGCGAGCGGCCAGCCGCTCCAAACTCCACCATATTGTAACAGCATTGGTGAAGTGCATGAACACACACACAAACACGCGCACGTACACAGCGGTTGTGACTAAAGCACACAGAGGCCATATGGTGCGTCCTCATCCACCGACGCCTGTTGCTGCCGTAACAATGGGCCTGGCTGGCCTGGACAGCAAGAGGCAAAGACACACACACACACACAAACGCGCATACACACACACGCGCATACACACACACCAAATGGTCGTTAGTCAGTCAGTCTGCGTTGCTTAGGCCAGAACAAACGCCTGGATTTGCATTCTGTACCTCCCTTCATCTCCTCCTCCTCCTCCTCTCCTCTCTCTCACACACACACACACACACATACACACACACACACACACACACACACACACACTTCCCCAGTTCCTACAGGTGCACAAAACACTCAAAACAGATGTCAACGGACTGGAGAGGGAGAGAGACTGGGGGTGGAAGAGGGGAGGAAAGTGGAGGGACGATGGGGGGCTGTTTGCCCAGGGTGACTGACAAAGCTTTGTACGCTCCCCGGCCTAGACACAGCGAAGACAATGACACACACATACACACGCCTCTCCTTCCTCTGTTACACTTTCAGGACTGCCTCATTTATCAAACACTGGAGAAGAGAGAGAGAATAAAAAGAGCAATTTGCTCCCAAATCACGACTGAAACCTTTTCGAGAGGTTTTAACATTAAAAAGTAATTTGTGTCATTTCTTGAGACCCACAGAAATGACAACATCAGAGATACTGCCGTTTGTGCAGCTGCCACAGATGAACCAAAACTTACTTACAAAGCAGAAATCTAATGAAACACTTGATACTTTCCATAAATCAATCTTGCATTTTTTTCTGTTTTGCGTTTGTTATTGTAAGACAGTTAAATTGTTCTGTGATTGACTGTACTGTAACTGTGGCAAAGTAAAGCAAGTACAGGCACCTACACTGGTTATCATTAATCATTTTAGTCATTTCTCTGACACCAAGGCCTAAAATTCTGCCATATGATTGGTCAAACAATACAAGATATCTGAGGACATTATAATGAGCTTATTTCTGTATTTTATATTAAAAATAACACATTTATGAAGTAATTGAGAAGATAATCTACAGACTGAATCCATAATAAAAAACAACACATAGTTCCAGTCCTAACACTTTTATATTTTACCTGAGTCATAAATTCCCTATGATGACATTTTACTGAGGGCACTTCTCATTTCATCACGTCAGCAAAACATTCATCTCCATTTAACAATTTAGTTAGGCCACATCAACTCTATTTGAAAAAAGAAGACAAGAGTCTCGTCCTCTGAATTAAAATCCCTTTATCTCTAACAGATGGATTACTGTTTCAGAGTGAACAGATCTACTATGTTTATTCCTAAAGGCTGTAATTTTCTCCAGTAATTACATTGTGGTTCGGTCCTGCATTGCCGCATATCTCTTGTTATGAAGGACAACAGCAGTCTTTTAATCAATATTCAAAAGGAAATACACAGCACCACTATGAGCCCATATGTGGGACATTATAGGATGGTGACACTGAAAGGGACTTAAAAAATAAAAATAAAAAGTCACCACCAACTTAAAATATGTGTTCTCTGATGTGGGCTGATGAAAAATGAAATGTTAAACTGACAGAAAGAAATAACATTTAAATCATATTTTCAGACATGCATTAAATTACCCTGATTCATCACAGAAAAAAAAAAAAACTCCTTCCAGAAATGAGTTTTAAAGCCTTTAAAATATATATTTCTTTTCCTTAAGGGGCAGAGGAGGGGTAAATACGTTAACAAATCCACCAGCTGCCTGTATGATCGTGTCCTTATTGAGCATATAATCTGCTCTGTCCACTGGGTAAACACCGTGTGCATGTTATCAGCCTATGGCCTGCTCCTGTGACTGGGGCCTGCCTGTGTAGAAAAAGAAAAACCCCGCCGATGCAACAAGTCCCCCATTCACTCCCAGCTTTGTTAAGCTGCCTCTCAGCGCTGCAGCGTCAATTGTTTTCATCCCTTTTTTTTTCGCGTTACATTTAAATCCATTCATGAGGCCAACTCTGATGGAGGAAATATCTCGCGTTTCGTCAGATATTTTGCCGTGCGAGAGAAAGAAGTGGCAGAAAACAAGGTTTGTTTTTGGTGTCGGGAGAAAGGGAAATAAAACTGTAGTGAAAGCGACATCCCTGGCGCTGAAGCTCACACGGCAAAGCGTTACTAAGCTTGTTAGACTTGTTAAACATCTAGAAGGGGTGCCTGTGTGTCGATTTCGCTCGCGATGTCGCCGAAATTGTTTTAATTTGAGCTTCAGTGATCACTTCAGGGTTTTAGAAACAAGCGAAAACGTCCGGGGGCTTTCAGACGCGGAGGTCTCAGGCTGAAGGGGGGGGGGACTCCTCCTTGGGAACTTACCTCGATTCATACGCCTCTTTATGGATTAATTCCCACACTTTTCCGCGGATTGAAGTCGCTACAGCATCGGGAAGCCCTCCGCCAACTCCAGTCTCCTCTCGGTTTTGGTTTGATGAAGAATCGGGCGCGCTGAGTGCGTAAAATGCGCAGCGTCTCTCCAAGGATGCGAAATATGCGCGGAATGGGAGCAGGAATGAAATGAACGCAGTGGACTGAGTTGAACGGGGCGGGGTGAGAGGGGCTGGCGTCACCCTGGATGGATGAAATAGAGTGAGTGAGAGATGGGAGGATGGGTGGAAAAAAAAAAAAAGAAAGAGAAAGAGAGCGAGGGGGAAGGGGCTGGACTGTATGGGCTGCGTTTAACAACAAAAGAAAAGAGTGGAGCGCCCAAACTCTATTCAGTGGGGGAAGAGAATGGGTCGAGATAAAAACACAGTCTGCTCTGCATGGAGGAGCAGCTGGCGACGAATCAAATAAAGTTTACACAGAATATACAGTCACAAAGGCTTTGTTCGAGGTACATTTTAAACTTTTAACGCCACGTCAGATACAATTTAAGACGAAGAAGTTAATCCACAAATTCCAAAATTAGAAGAAAAAATAAAACAAAAAATTATTTATTTAAAATAATTTAAAAAAAAGTTAGACCTAAGCAAAGTTTGATTTTTGAAAGAAAAAAAACATCTTCCCATATATAGAAAGTTTGACTCATAAGCATTAAAACCAATGTTTGCTTAATTCAATACACTCACGTTTCCCAGCTGTTTGCAAACTTGAGACAGATATTGTGTCACTGACTCTCCTATGACTTCACAGCTCTTCTCGGCATGTGTTACTGTTTCAGTAGCCTATATTTAGGTATTTATCATTATCATGATGTGTACATTTCTCACTTTAAACATGATATTTCATGGTAACTATTAGGCTGTATAACACCTCAACCAAAGGAAGCAGCTCATGAACTGGACTAATTTAATTATTATTGTTAATTATTTATTATTATTACTACTAATGAGCTGCTGGACACCTGAATTTCCCCTAGGGAATAAATAAAGTATCTATCCATCCATCTATCTAATAAAAAATAAAAATAAAAAGTCACATGTTTCACAGAAAGTCCTCAATATTTCCCACAAAATTCAGTTGAACCTTTATGTCCTTATCATGACCTAGTACATAAGGTCATATTGATTTATAGATTTATATAGATTTGTCAGAACAAAGTACAACTATTAGCCTACTACAATGTACATATTGCATGATTGCTTAACCTGTTAGCTAGGCTACTTGTAGGTTAAGCAGCATTTTAGCTAACAGTAGCTAACAGTAATGTTAGCTAACAGTCTGTGGAAGACAGAAGTAAATGTGAGAGATTGATTGGACTAAATTCATTCACAGTCCCACAGAAAATTAGACAAGAAACGGCAACAAAACAACAGCCAGGACAAATCATAACATAGGAACGTGTTGCTAATGTAAGACAACGTAAGATAGCGTTAACGTAAGCTAACGATAATGTAAGCTACCAATAATGTAAGCTAACAATAACATAAGCTAACTATAACATTAGATATGATTAACATAAGCTAACTATGACATAAGCTAACTATGACATAAGCTAACAATACCTTCAGTTGACTATGTTTCGTGTTTAAAGCTCATCAGTAAGAATGATTGCAGGATTAATGCAGGATAAATCTTCTAAATGTTTATAATATGTAACGTTAAACTCGACTCTAAATGAACAAGCAGATAGATTAAATGTATTTTTCTGTGGCCCCTCTGGACGGACCTGACCGACCCCCTCAGGGTTGCTGGGGGACCCCCGTCTTTGAGACAGCCACTGCCCTAACCTGAAAATCTGTCTCTCTCTCAGATCTTTGGATGCAGCAGTGCAGCCTCCTCTGCCTCATAAAGGAGTTGTTGTTTACTACTAACCTCTGCCTATCTCAGGTTTCATCCCCTCAGGCACTGCTGGACTGACATCTCTCTAGAGGGAGGGGCTGTGACATAAAACAAACACACAGATATGCCCAGGTCACAGCCAGGAACACCTACTGCAACCTGACACCACAGCCGGGGCCAAGCCAGCCAGCCAACCAACCAACCAACCAACCAGCAGACTACATAGCCTTCCACATGGCAGATGTGTCTGTGTTTTGTGTGTAAGTAAAATTCTCACAGATGCGTACACAAACATACCCACACACGGCTGCCTCATACGTGGATTGCGCAGAGCGTGTTTCTATGACATCTTTGTCAGGCATTGTGTGTCTCATTCTCAGACTCAGAGCCATGCAAACACAGAACAGGCTGGTAAAACATTTAGCTCTGTGACCTCAAGGTCAACAGTCTGACCTCAAATCTGACCCCACCTGGTTTCTTGATGTCCTATTAACACCGTCTGTGCCTGGGATCCTACGTCTTCATGGAGGGACAAACGACAAAAATGCTATTTCACTTTAATCATTTGGAAATGTATCAAGAGACATTAGCTTACTAAGATTTATCCAGGCATAATGTTGGCTTGTGTGACATAAAAAGATCAAAATCACTGCTTAGATCTTGTCTGTCACTCCCTAGAAACTCTTTAATGTGCCAAAAATAATTTTGCGGAGAGGCAAATTTGTCCAGCTTGCTCTACTTTGGGCAACACAGCTTCGACTGGAACCTTCTAATCTTTGCATCTATCTCAATCTGTGTATAATTTAATATTTTTGGTCTCCTCTGTGCCTGAAATGACAGAGGAGAAAATAAAGATGGAGCACAGCATGACAGTGTTCACGGATGCAAAATGTCAGTAAGAGCCCTCTTGTGGTCTGTGGAGCAATCTAAACAATCAGGGTGTGGACTCTCCACATGGGTTTGACCAGATTCAGATGAGCTGAGTTCAGAATGACATTTATGTAGAGAGGCAGAAATTTAAAGTACCCAGCAAGGCACCAAACCCTCTTGCTTACTCGCTGAGCAGCTCCTTGAAAGCTTGAACGTATTGTATATAAATCCTTTTAGACATGCAGAGAGTCTGAAGAGACACGTTATACAAGTATTACATCAATTTTACATGTTGGCCTCATGTTTGAATAAGCCTCGGAGTCACTTCTCCATGAAGTCACAATGGAAATCTTACATTTCTGTAACACCTCCAACACAGCACAAGGTTAAATAAACACTATGTGCATGTTGTTCTGCTTTTTAAAATAATAATTTCTCATTTATTTATCATTTGTTATGCACAAAGAAAATAAAAATAAATTTAATACACTACAAAATAGTGTGAATGAGCAAACTTTGAAGTTGGGTCCCTCTTTTGTTCGGGTTTTTCATTTTCATTTTATTTTATCATCTTCAACAAACTAGCAAGCAAACTTGGATGTAAACAATGCACAATTTAAGATATCTTTACAAACTGGCTTTTTAAAATCTTTTACAATAAATATAAGTAACACGTGACCTTATGTGTTTTGTTGGGATTAATGTAAACACAACTTTAGTTTGTTAACCAGAAAGAAAAAAGAAACTCCACAGGACACCTTCAAGTTGTAGAAGACATTCTTTCAGATCTGTCTATCTATAAAAATGCATTTAAATTCATTACCTTTATAAATTTAACAAACAAAAAAAGTTACTCTAAGTAAAGTAATGCACACCACCACTATGAGCCCATATGTGAGACATTATAGGATGGTGACACTAGACTTAAAAAAGCTTTAAGGTCTCTCAGAAAGTCGCCAGTTAAACTTTAAAAGAAATAAAATGACAAATTTACATCGCATTTTCAGAGATGCATTAAATTGCATAAATGCATAAAAACGATTATGTTGTAGATGTGGAAACAGCCCATGGATGTACTGCATGTGTCCCCTGACGTGTCCTGTGGGATGTGTTGCTGGATAGTGCCAAGCAAGTAGCTGTGTTCACCATTCACTCAGATCAAAGCCGTGTTTGCACTTTGCTCCACATCAAGCTTGTTAAAAGGCGACTGAGACAAGGATGTTCATTGTCTCATCTGATGTTTGTGTTTTTCATGGACATCAAGGACAAAAAAGGGAGTGAACATTTTGGAAACGACGACCGGATTAAAAAATTTGAACTGAACTTTGACACTTCGGTAATACTGCAGAAATCCACACTGAATGGATCTGAAATAAAGAGAATGAGTAATTTAAGTAATACTTGAGCACATAAATTAATTAAAACTTTCACCTGATGGAATTTATTCCATTATACAACATGAGCCTAGAACATGAAGAAAAAAAAAGAGACGCACAGCAGCGTTCAGTAGTGCTATAGTGCTGTATTCTCCCGCTTCGCTGAAACCTTGAGCTTTATGATTGTTGCTCACCCCTATCTTTCCACAAATTAGTAACCATATTCAAGAGTTTGTTTGTATAGATTTCGATATAGCCTTCAGTAAAGTGTGTGTATGAGTATGTGTACATTTTTTTGTTTGTGCAAACCCTCTTTTACAAAGACCAGGGCGAGTGAATCCGCTGCATGTATGATGTCAACTTATAATAGAACATAAAATGTTTCTGATTATACGTCGAGGGTAATGGATGTCTGAAAAGAATTTTATTTTATTGAATTTTTTGCTTGTTCATTTTTTTATTTTTTATTTAGCCTTGTTATTTCATCAGTTGCAGCCTCGAAACCGCCTGATTATCCAAGATGGCTATTAGCAGTCTGAAACTCTTCAGTGAATGAGATCGATTTTCATACTTTAAAGCAGTTTTATCTTGTTGGCCATGTTTTCCTTTCCCTCTCCATTTCCCCCCTAATAATTATTATTTCATCTAGTAAGGAAAGGAGTCATTGAGTTATTGTGTTGAGATGTAAACATGTTTCACCACAGTGTTACACCATCTAATCTCAACAAGGAAAATCAGCCTAATCAGGCCAGTGGTAGTTATATAATGAAGACCTCTGAAATCATAAGCTGGTCCTGCTGATTGCCTCTTTGAGCCCTCTTCAGTTTGCACATCAAGTACACGTCAAATACGCAAAGATAAGGCAATCCTATAGCGTACTATTGCAAAGGAAACACTGTGGAAATCTTTTTTTTTTTTAACTTATTCTTATTAAACATATTCTTCTTTTTCTTTCTTTTTCCTTCAGCCTTATAATCTCTTCTTGTTTGTGTATTTTTTTCCTAAGTTTCTTCCAATTACCATGTTCCACTTAATGTGTACAAAAATCATCAAGCTTTCTATAGATGCTGTGCAGTTTTTCATTTGGTTTATATAATATTTTAAAGCTGCAGTGGTCAATACTTTGTGATGAACCCGTCGAGATCATCACCCAAATCTATTCTCAGCTCTACAGAGAGTTCTTCGTCCTTCATTATTATGGCGTCCGCCGAGGAGCTTATGTTTTCACCCATGTCTATTTATTAGTCAGCAGAATAACGCGAAAATGCTGAACCGATTTGCACTGAACGTGGAGGAGGGATGGGGCGTGGGCCAGGGAAGAACCCATTACATTTTGGAGAAGATCCACATTATTAACCATGAATTCGTTTTTTTTTTCCTCTTAAGTCTGGTGTATGTTGTTCAACGTTAGCCTAGGTGGAGGTCTATTCTCTCCGAGTGTCCTAGTAGTTGTTTAGGGATTGTTTGGGTCTGTGTCACCACCACTATCATCAACCTTGTTTCCAGATGAGGCAGCTGTTTTCAGTAAAAAGAAAGAAAAAAAAAAGGCTCTAATAAAACCCACAATATTTTTAAAATCCTGCATCACTGAAATCCATGTTTGGTAGCTTACAGTGTTTGTCCTCACGGCCATTTCTGGTGCATAAACAGTGTTAAACAAGTGGTCGTGCTTGTATAAAATATAAACAAAGCGAGGACGTTGACCCAAAGCGCTACTAGTGGCGCAGCGTTCATGACAATAACCAGTTATGAGAGGGAATCATTCTGTGTATCTTAAATGCTACAGAATTTGAACAGTGATATTCAGTATCAACAGGCTGAACCAGATTATAAAGCACATTGCTGCGAAAACAATTTATTCACAGCAGCCTATTTACTTTGAAACCCAACTGCTTCCAGAGGAGCTTTTCTGGAGCCTGTCTGGCACAATGCTCCACGTTCCTACTTACACAGTAAGTTCACAATGAAACCTCAATTGTGGCAGATAGAGTGTACCAGTGGAACACTGAGCTTCATGTAGACCGAGCTTCCTCTCCTTTTGTGTTTTTAAATGCTCCCTTTTATAAAAAAGGGGGCGCAGACCAGCCTCCTTTTGAATTTTTGACATTTATTTGACACATGGATAGAGAGAGCCATGCAGACATGAGAGATAGCGGTTACAGGACTGAGGTTTAGGGGCACAATTTCCATGATCGGCATTGATCAGGCTTCTCAGAGAGGGAGAGGGAATGAATGAACTACTCAAAAGAGGTCACATGCACCTTTACTCTTCTGTTGCCTCTAAAGTACAGAGTTCTGATCTAAACAGCTTTTACCTTTCATGTCATTATATGCATGATAAGTGATCAGGGACTACATTTGACCAGAACGCACCATCCTACAACTACAGGACATATATTTTGGAGATGAACTATACAGATTATACAAAAGATATGAGTGCTATTTAAGGCCCATCTATCGCTCACTCTTTAGTTTTTCTTAATGTACTGTTGGAGTTTGGTTACTGTTTGATTAAGTGTAGGAGTGCATAAAGTATTTCAATAAACAAACACATCCACGGCACCCAAGACTTGGGTTTTTCAAGCTGTTCACATAAATATTAAGGAATAGTTCCATGAACGATCGTCACTGCCAATAGATGTAACACTAAACCACCAGCATCTCAGACCATAACAAACGCTTCATCGGCCTGACCTCTGGCCTCCGTTTAGCCACAACTTCCAAATCACCAGTGAAAGCTGCCCCTAAACATACAACACGAACACACGACTGAATAAAGAACCCCTCCGTTCACCAGAGCCAACAAAAAACAATCCAGCCACGACCATTAGCCCACGCTAGCATTGCCGTGATATGCTCCACAGCAATGCTAGCGGTAAGCCAGCTAGCGACAGCAATATTTGGCGAACACATTCATAATAATAGGTAACAGCAAGTTAGCTAACATTATTGTAGCTGGTCACTAATGAAAACAGACATGTAACAATATGTAGGTAAGAAGTTACTTACACATGGAGGAGAAGAAAAGCTGGAGCTCTTCAGCAGCTCGAAGGTCTCTCCATCTTGGTAAAGCCAGACCAACATTGACTCCGCCGGACTGGGAAAGAAATTCAGCCTTGGACCTGTCCGCTGGGACCAGCTGCACGAATGACACTGACGGAGCCGGTAAAGACACTGATGGAGCCGGTAAAAACATAAAAAACTTTATGGATGGATTTGAGCCGGTAGTCCCAACGACCGGTGCCTGTGCTCTGATCTTATCCCTTTCTTTGTCGGAGGCCTTTTTTATATGAAAACGTGGTTTCTTCAGTGGAGGAAATTCAGGAAAGTTGCTTTCACCTGAACGCTGTGCTTTCTCACATGTGCCTGTGTGTATACAAATGTAAGGAGGACCAGCGTTTTAACAGGGGGGGAGTCACATGCACTAACACGCACACGTACACGTACTAACACGCACACGCTGTCCGACCAGATACTAAAACAAAGCAGACTTTACTTTACGGCTTTACTTTTACGACACACAGAGGAGGTGTGACGTCGTCCTCTGTTCAGGACGCTATGACTCCACTATGTCTTTGCATAGAAAATAGTTGTTCGCTGCTATATTATCGTATAAAAATCTCTCTTTACAAAACATTTCATAAATATACTAATTCACTTAGAGATATGGACAATACAGATCTAGTGTTACAGAGTTACATTAGATCATTGTTCATATAATTTTTTCATGTAGAGTAACAAGCTTTTGTATCCAGCTGTTATTGCGGTATTAAAGGGTGCTCAGTGTGAGGGTACTTCACAGCAGTAATAGGGAAAGTACATACACACAGGAACACACAATGGGATATAATGTAAGAGTGTCATCTGATAATACCCCTTTCCCCTCTCTCTTGCTGTTGTTCCCTCTTGTCATCGTCTCTCCTCAGAATGGCAAAATGATACCGTCATACAGTTTCTTTTGAGATATTCATCCTAAAGACTGTAGGCGAGCTCCTAAGAAATAATGGGAAAGGGAGACATGTCAGCGCATAAACATGTAACATCAATACACTTACGACTGATGAAGCAATCCTGCTCTACTTTGTAACATTACCTAAGTGGAGTGCCAGCAAAACATTATTGGGCTATATGTCCGAGCCTTTTATCTCATGCCACATAATATAATAATGTGATACTTTATTGATCCTTGCAAGAAAAACAGTCTTTTCTCTCGCCATGAGGAGGTCAGAGGTCAGTGCCATCTGCAGAGGAGCACTTCAGGAGCTGCTGGAACTTGCACAATGTGCTGAAGTTAGCATTGGTGCCACATGGGAGATCAACCATCAAAATGACAGGTTTTGGTTCGTTTTCAGGGTTTAGCTGCAGCTTTACGTGATGGAGCTATTTTGCTGTGGCCAAATTGAGCCTTAAGTAGTAAAAATGACTGAATTAGTTTACAGGGGGCGATGGGGAAATCCAATAGATCACGTCAGCGATTACAAATTTAGTGAACAGGTAAGCTGTGATAAAAAATGTTGGGAAGATAAAACTTAAAAACATTAAAACTACTAATTGTGTTTACTATTTTTGACAGAATAAGTAAGAATTAATGTAAAGTGTAATAGCCATTATTGCAAATCAGCTATTATCCCTCGGATACTTTGCATTTGAGGGTCTTATACATTTATATGGCTAAGATGTTAGCAAACACTTGCTAATTTAGACATCAAGAGGACACAAAACATTATCATTCATTTGGAGTCATGTTTCTGGTCATTATTAAGGATTCATTCTCCTTTTAGTTTAGTTTTGGTCTCAACAAATGTCCTGAGGGAAATAACTGGCTGTTTAGCAGATAAATGCTCCAATATATTTATAAGCTAGTGTCCGATCTTGTACGGTGTACGGTGTACGGTGCTAGGCAGGCAGATTTTAAAACAGCTGCCTGAATGGTGAGTCATATTGTTCGTATAAAGATTGCTTAGAGCAGCTTTAAAGGAAGAGTTTGACATTTTGGGATATACACTTATTCACATGCTGTGAGCTAGATGAAAAGATCAAACAGCTGAGACGACTGGGCTGCTGTCTCCAGCCACATAATAACTGTACAAATGTGACAGTGGTACTGATCGTCTCATCTAACTCTTGGCAAGAAAGCATGTGAAAAGAAAGCATGCTTTCCAAAATGTTAAACAATTTCTTGAAGGTAAAAACTTAATCAGTCTGGGTGAATAGTTTTAAGTAGGTTTACCTTCATGATTTGCACAAAAACATCCTGAGCTGTGATCACAGCCTTTGCTGTAAATTAATTAGCAAGCAAACTGTATTTACTAGGTTGTTAGTGAATGGTCTCTTCTGTAGCTGTAGTTACATTTACAATCTTAACTCTTGAAATTTATGAAACTTTCAGGACCCACATTCCCATCCGTGAAGCAGCCCTCATCCATTTCTCCATTACCGTGGTGTCTTTAATCAGAGGAATGCGTCTGTGTCCCCATGTGACCCACGCACAGAGCAACAACGTAACAATAATGCAATAACAATAATGTAACAAGGTAATAACTAGAGCAGCTGAATTGTTCCCCGGGCGAGAGGGAGCTGAGAGGAAATGGTCATAACATGGTTTCAGATCTCTCAGAATCTGTTGCATGTCTTTCTATAGTTGTGAGGACGCCCTCTGACATAATGCATCCCCCTAGCCCCTTACCCCAACCTTAACCATCACAACTAACTGCCCAACCCTAACCCTGACCTAACCTAATTCTAACCTTAACCCTAAACCCAAGTCTTAATCATCAAACAGCCCATAACGTCCTCACAAACAATGGCTTAAACTGAAATTTGTCCAAATAACTACAGAGAGACATGTACACACCCACACACCCACCTCACCTTTTCAAAAGCTATTGTGGAATGTGTATGTAAAAAACAAAAAAAAAACAAACCTTTTCATCCATTTGGTAACTGTCCTATCTATTTCAGTCTTTGTGGGGGTCAGCTTCAAATCAGAAAGCTTTTACACAGCTTTCCTAACAGTCTATCTCAATTTAACAAAAAGAAAATTGTTGTGGAGGTTCACTTGTGTTTGTGTGGGATAAACTGGAACCAATCTGACCCCGATTTTTTTTTGTTTTGTTTTGTTGGAAAAGCATTCCTCTTCACTTCCTTTGAGAGGTAAAAAAAAAGAAAGAAAATGCAGCCACATTCAGGGACTGAATGGTTTATTGAATGTAATGCATTAAAACATAAATAGATACATGATAGAGAATGTGTCGGCAGCCTGAAGCACAGACAGTTACCACATTTATTATTTGAAGAAGTGAGTGCGCCTTGAAACCAGAACACAAAATACAATTTGTGCCCTAAAACGTTATGTTCAATATATTCAGTCAAATTTCTTTTGTCTCGCAGACAGGAGTGAGTATTAAAAATATGATGTATATAATGTGTTAAGCCACAAAGAGCAGAATGATTATACAATGCTACTGTATCTTAATTAAAAATAAGATACACATTACAATATAAAACACAAGGACGTGGTGTGAATGCAACAGAACTTTGGTCAAATATTTCAATACTTGTTCCTCCACAGGTTCAAAGGAAATCTGGAGCGTTAAGACAAGTGGGGAGCACACGCATCCCAATATTAAGCACTGGGAGCTGACGGTGTTCACATGTTTAAATAAAGGCACTTATGAATGACATAAACAAGAGAGACAAAAAGTATCAAAATTAACAATAAATACAGGTAAACAGTTTCTTTTCTGAACTAAAAAGACACTAGTGTTGTTCATTTAAAGTCTCTCTTTTGTGATATGTGGCGAGGGAAACATGTCATTATAGAATTATCTCTATGACTCAACTTAACATTAATAATTGGCTTATTAAGGTCATAGATGTCTGCAGGACTCTATAGCACAGCCATGTTTACAATACAAAGCCAAATGAAATGTTTTTGTCTTTGCAGAAGTGTAAAAAATATAGATTTGTGTGGTACATTGCTCAACAGATACAAAATGTGATGCATGCATTCAGATTAAACAGATTTCTACAACAAATAGAAAGAAAAACTTACAGTATTATTAATCTTAAGCATGTGGTCCATGGTAAAGAGCCTTTGCTCTCCCTACACGTGGTGCTCAGTCTACGTTTCTGTACCTGGTAAAGAGGTTGTAGAGGACGCGCAGTGTCGATTTAAGGTCACAGTTCACTATATCTGAAAAAAAGATATAAAGAAAAAGAATAGAGGAGTTACAGATAACAACTAGTGAGAGTTTGGATCTTTTATTTGTTTTCTATGGTCCACCATATTGTCCTGGGGGTTGGAACGCATTCCTGCTTCTCTTCAGCTTAACGGCTTGTATACACCAGGCAAATCTCTCCTTTAGCTAACGAGGCTCAGCAGATGCCTTGGGTTCGTCAATAAGAGTGACACTTCAAATTACACAGTTATTTCAACCTTTGTTGACATAAAAATACTGATTAGTGCAGCTTTTTCTTTTTCCCAACCAAAGTTAAAATCCCACAAACTTTAACAAAACCTATTATAATCTTGAGAGTGCAAAAATGACTGAATACTGTACATATCCATGCCCATCATTTGTCCTGTCACTATTCACGACTGTATAAAGCCGTAAAGGTTCTAAAGCATGAATGTGTTAAATGTGTGTCCTACCCTCTGGCCGAGGCTTTGGTCTCTCCAGACCTCCATCCTGCATCAGTTCAAAGGAGAAGGACACGTTGTGGACCTGCAGAGAGAGGGACACGTCTGTTAGGAGGAGGCGTGATCACCACTGTACACACACACACACACACACGCACACCATAATTTTTACACATACAAGCCACATGTGGGCAGTTACAAATCATACATCACCACCACACACATCTCGTTGATAAGAGAACATTGAAACTGGTTGCTTAATCCCACAATACACTCAGAGTTGATTCAGTCGTGTTACCACAGCTTCCTGTGTGGACAAACACAACACGGCTCTGTTCTGTAAGACCATAAGCCTTCAGCAGCTGCACAAACACTCTGCTCCCTCATTTATCAATGGACACATGTCACCAGTGTCACTCAAAAACCTCCTAACTCCAAGAAAGTGATACTGTCACAGACTGTTAGATTTTTCATGTCATCACAAGAGTGTGGGTAACACTTGTACAATGTGACTGAATGTAAAACTGACTGAACAGAAAGGAGCGGAGAGTATTTATGACGTTATTATATTTCATGCAGCTGGAAGCACACATGGTGGAGAGAGTGTATTTTCTAAGAAACTGACAATCACTTGCTTTTCAAAACATGGACCTCAAATCTTACCGCATTTAAGATAAGATATTGCTCTATTAGTCCCACAGTGAAGAAGAAAAGAAAAAACTGCAAAATATCAATATAAAATAACAAAAAAACAAGCTCAATAGTAGATAATAATATCAAATACACAATTAGATACTTTAATATAATAAGAAATATAACACAAATAGCAGCAGAAAAGGGATATTGCACAGTGTTATGTGCTAATTATTGCACATGGTGAGTTTAGATTTAAATGAGCAGAGATACAGCTCTGTGGAGCAGAGATGGCGACACAAACCTGACTTGTGAGCAATAAGAGGAAAACAAGAGAGAGATAGTTGAAAGACGTTTTTTTTTTTTTAATTCTCAGCCTATTGTATATGTGCGTGTGTGTGTGTGTGTGTGTGCTCTCCCTGCTGTGAGGTACTAAAAGCTTTGCCCAACAAGGGCTTATTGTGTGATAAGCATGACCTTAGCCATCTAATACAGTCAAAAAGAAGGGAAGAGAATGAGCCTTAAGTAGAGATCTACTACTGAGCGGAGGCAGGAGTAGTTTCTTGATGCCTCATGATACTTTTCACAGCCGGCCCCTGGTGTATCATCGATAGGCCTCCAGGCCCTCGAATAGACACACATTCACACACTCTCTCTCACACACACACACACACACACACACCACACACACACACACACACACACACACACATAGAGAGTAATAGAGCTGAGCCCCTAAGCCACTTCAGCGTTTCCCTGTGCAATAGGAGATTACAGATGCTGTGGGGCTGGTGCCTGTTCTTCCGGGCCAGGAGTCTCTCTATGTGTGTGTGTGTGTGTGTGTGTGTGTGTGTGTGTGTGTGTGAGTAGTTGTGTACATTGTAGCACTGATGCCCATTCTGCTTTGCAGCTTGGCAGGGGCTGCTGGCCAACACCCAAACAAAAGGCTACTGTGGTGTCTCCGCAGATTGCCTGTTCAGAATACTGTAGAACTACAGAGGCCAATGGAGAGAAGAGATGGCTCCGCACTGAATGGGCTCTGGGGAAAACGGATGGCATTTATCAAGCTATTGAGAGGAGAGTCCTGGCTCCGAGTGCATGAGGCTCCTCAGAAATGGGAGTATTGATTTAGGAGTGTGTCTTAAACTATAGGTCAAGACCAGAGGCGAGTCATAGCCCCGTTTCGCATGGATCTCTAAAAGAAAAGAGCGGATGTATCAATATGATGGAGCCCCCCGACTACGAGTCTTCATCTCCACTTTTCCAAAATATTGCTGCATTTGTGTATTTTGTTAAATTCATGCAGCAGAACCAAAGCCATTTAACAAAGGTCATTGTTCCTTTCTTTAGTAATTGTGAAAAACAACAGATGTGTGACATTCATTCAGCAGCAAGGAGAGAGATACAAAGGAGTCCTAAAGTATTCAGACTCATTTGTTTTGGCTCCGTGCTGCAGTGAACTGGATTTGAAATTAAACAATGAGTATGTGTCGTCATTTTGGGCTTTAATTTGAGGGAGATTACATCCACATTAGATGAAGCATGTAGAAACTGTAGCTAGTCTTTTAACATCTGCACTTTAATCTCATGGTCATTCTTTTTATTATTTTATTTCTTGGGGCATTTTGTGTCTTTATTAGATGGCGGAAGTGGAGACAGACGGGGGATGTAGGGAGGGAGTAAGGGGGGAAAGACATGCAGCCGGGAGGCGAAGTAGGGACTCGCTGCTCGGGGCCTTTGAGCCCATGTGGTGTGTGCCCTAACCATGTGAATCAGAACCAAGCACGGTGAAGCAGCTTTTAGTTTCTATGGTCCCCCACCTGTGGAACAAGCTTCCTGAACACCTGCGGTCTGCTGAAACTGTCAGCTCACTTAAAGGGCTTACAACATCTCTTTTTGCTGCAGCTCACCAATAAACCACATACGTAACATCCTTTTAATCTTGTGCATTTGCTTGTTGTTAATGTCTTTTATCACAGCAGCACCACTTTTATCTTTATTTATTCTTTTTTTTTTCTATTGTTTTGTTATTGCTCTTAATGTTCCATTTTTAATGGATTTCCATGCCTCTGTGAAGCACTTTGACTTAGCTTGTGTCTGAACGGTGCTATAAACTTGCCCTGCCTTGCCAAACCATTCGGCTATCAGGTCGCTCCCTCCGTCATCTTGATTACTTTTTTTCTTTTTTAAAAACCAAGCCAATTTTTAAATCTGGGTAAAAATCTATAGATCTGCTGTATAAAAATAATAACAGATGTATATTCAAGACGACATCTGCTGTCCTCCTCCGTGAGGAGTGAGCCAGAACTATCCATCGACCCTGCAGGTAGTGACTGATTGATTATCAGAACATAGTTTTTTTTTTTTCTCCCTGTAATACTCCAGCTCACTGATGGATAAAGAAAAATAATCGCATTTTACCTTTTGGTCAAAGTTTTCTGGTGTGAGGAAGAAGTTGTAGAGCGGCACAAAGTATCCCTCCAGTAGCCCCATCAGCAACACCAGGTAAACACCGTCTGCAAACTGAAGCAGCAGCACAGTCAGGTGAACAGACAAACTGTGAGCTGGTGGGGATTTAAAACTGACCCGTTAGTGACTGAAGAGAAATGTTGGCTCAAGACTAAAAGAGTGAAATCTCAATAACAGATTAAAAAATATGTTACAATGGGCATGTTTTTTTATTTATTTCCAGTGACTGATTAATATGAATATTTAGGCCTACAAACATCAATGAATAGTGGTTAAGCATCAGCATACAGTATGTGTGTGTGCGCGCGTCGTACCTGTGTGTCCAATTCAGACACCTCGAGGTTGAGCTTGTTCAGGTGTTTGTTCACAAATGTGATCAATGTCTGAGAAAACATAAAAGAAACTGTCAAAAAAAAAAAGCAGGTGGCATCTCAATCAAACCAGAGAATGTACACTTACACAAATCTACACACAACTCATGACTTTAATACATATAGACACACACAACAACAACAAACATGAAACATCTATGATATACAAAGCACCCTATATATAAATAAGTTTGACCAAAAGAAAAAATCTTAACTCAAGGTCTACTTACTAGCTATTATTCTGGAATTTTCAACCATGTATCACAGTCTTCATCAGCAGATGGAGTTTTCTCAGTTATCAGGCATCTCTAAACCAACATGACACCTAAGCAAACTCCATCCACTGATGAAAATCACTGGATTTTTTTTGGTCAAGATTGAGCTTTCATGCTCAAAAAATGAAATGCTGATCTCTAGTAACTGCACATTTCTTTACTACATTAGCAGAGTGGCTACATGGCTGCTAACAAAGTCAAAAATCTTGTTCATCTCCAGCTAAAAATCATGACCACAATTAAATAAAGTCCCAGATTTGTTTTGGGGCAGAGAAAAGACTCAGTAACTGAAATAAGGAAACTACAGTTACCTGATTATTTTCACTTCAACAATGGTAAACTGATCTACGACCACACCACAACAATCTTTTCAGGTTTATATTTTCTAGGATCAGACTTTTTGTATTGTATTAATATTGTATTGTTTGTATTTTTTTCCATGATTGTGCCAGACATGGTTGATAAATCTGTGGTGCCACTGTAAAGCCCCAATACCTTTTTGACAACATTGAGTTTATCTGGAGCGTGGTCAAACAAGGTGTCGAAGGCATCGCGCTCTGTGGAGAATAAACCAAACAAATTAGTGATTGAAAAAAAAAAAAATAAAGGGGGCAGGGAAATGTGAACATTCCTGAAATCAGAAGCAGACAAAAAATAGAAAAGAACATACCATGTCTGCCAGAGAAAGCCCTTTGAAAAAGAGGAGAGCATTTGGAAATTAGAGCCAAAAAGACAAAATATGTCAAAACACACAACTCAGAGGCCATTTTCTCCTTATTGACAATTTCACACTTGATTATTCACAGAAAACAAGAGAAAATAATAGACAGGTGCGTCCAAGTCAATCACAGAGGAATGTAGAGAATGGAGGGATTATGTTGCAGAAATGACAATACAATAATGTAGCGAGGGTATAATTTGATTAACAGTAAACACAGGTACACCACGGGTATTCAAATAACCTGGGTATCATCAGTGGGATGGTCACAATGACCACATACTATAGCACAATACAGTAATCCCAACAGCAGAATAGCACTGTTGGGTATTAATACAATGAATGAAGACGTGCCTGTCTGTCCGTGTTGGTTTTCTATGGGAATGGAGGAGCCTCTCTTGTCTATTATTACAATGTTAGCACTTTGGAGGCTGTTGTTATTGGACAGGGTCAGGTGGTTTTTGGAGCATAGGGAACGCTGCAGTGCGAGTGTCCCAGAGGAAGCGATATCGCAGTGGGCAGGCCAGCAAGAAATGGCAGGCGCATACACACATACACACACACACACACACACACACACACACACACACACACACACACACACACACACACAAGAAGCACTCACAAACATGTTCATGGTGTAATCTGCGGTGGCAAAGGCAGGCAAGTCTGGGCAATGGTCCTGTTGGTAATAACCGTATTTTCACTGTGACCATGTGAGTGTATCTGAGCCTGTGTGTGTGTGTGTGTGTGTGTGTTATTAATGGTGTATCTATCTACCATGACAAAATGTGTGTGCTTGTGTGTGCTGGCCTGCTGTTATCTCCCTCGTTGCTGCTGTCAGGCTGCAGGACAGCCTCACAGCGAGAAATAAAAGTGTGTGTGAGACACGAGAGTGTGTGTGCGTGTGTGTGTGTGTGTGTGTGTGTGATTAAAATTTTCTAATTCTTCAGCTAAGGGTGCCATCACATCTCTTGTTGAAATACAATGGTTGCCTATTCGCCATTGCGCAGTCTATGTAAAGCACAGTGGGCAGCACAGTTCTGTTGACAGAAGAGAAGATACTGAGAGAGAGAAATCCGCGTTTTTAATCATGGTAACGATCTGTTTCATTTGGTCGCCTGTCAGTGACATTATATCCCCTATGTGCATGCGTCAGCTTTGTCTGCCAGAAGCTGAAAATTACCATTTTATAGAGTTTTAAACCACATTCTTAAGATACACTTTTTACATCTTTGTCGTTTTCAACTATGCATTTTAACCAGATGAAGGATTTCAGTCGTCGGACGTCTGGATCTTAAGTTATCAGAGAAAAACAAGCCAGTGCATTTAATCATTCTTTGATTAAATTGTAATTCTGCCCTTTTTTTGACCAAACGTTTGTTTGTTTTCTCCACAGTACAGTATCAAAAAAAGTTTAATTTTGGTGTTGTTACGGTATTGTGACTTGTATTAAAAAAGTAATACCCAGCCATTGATGCATTATTTGTCACGAAGGTTGTCCAGATCAAAAGACTCCCCCGAATGCAGCTGAGAAATAAAAGCTTTATTTTCGCAAATCAGTTTCTAAAAACCCACTGAATTCAGCCAACAGAGGTGAGCGGCACTGTTTCACCTTGATTGGTCCAACGGATTAAAAGAAAAATGTTTTCAGAAATCAAGGAAACTTTATAATAACTTTCAACTTTAATATCTAGAAGTCAATAATCAGTAAATTACAACCAGCCTGTTCAGTTTGTGACATTTCATACCAGACACAGGTGGAAAAGATTTACCCAGAGTGCTTCAGTGTCAACGGTCAACATGTCAATTTCAATATGCAAAAAAATGTATTTTAGTTGGGTTAGTGAGGTGAATCAAAACTGTTACTAAGGGATGTAAAAATGCTCAAAATAAAGCCCTTTTTTTATGTCAGTGTCAGTCTTCAGTCTGACATTTAGTCAACAGTCTTCTCTCTTATTCACCTGTAATAATACCGGTCATCTCTGCATCTAAATGCTGTTCTGTGGTGTGAAAATGAGTCAGATGGCCGAGCGTACTTACTCTGTGTTGCCAGTTATTTCCTCCTGAATTTGTCTGGACTGAAGGATGCCCTCTCTTTTCTGAAAGACATAAAGAGGGAGAATAGTGAATATGACTGAGACAGGGAAAAAAAAAGTGCTGGTGACATAAAGAGAGAAAAAAAGATGAATTCACAGCAGTGGAGAGTGGTGTTATAAAACCAACGTTCACAATAAAGACGACAACCTGTTGCGCAAGTAAGCAGACTCGTACTGTAAATGAGGAGAAGACTGGACAGGATTTAAAGACAAACGGTTCACCCACCTGGACGACCACTACTTGGATAGAAACGTGGTCAGGCAATCTGATTGGTGCTCTGAAGTGTTGTGACAGCGCCACCAGCAGGTGCAGGATGGCCACTATACTCTTAGCGTGAACCGCTAGTGTGGAGGAAAGACGGAGAAAGAAAGTGTGAATGAACAATAAAATAAATAATAAACTAGTAGTCATGGAACAAATAATAGGTTCTGCAAGTAGTTGGCATACATGACACATAATATTTTCACTTGTTATCTGCCGGTTTCTGACCTTTAAATCTGTACAACAACTTGCTGTGGGAATGTATTTATTATAACAATCAAATCTTAAATGTCTCAATATTTTTGAACAAAAACATGCCATCACCTGCAATTAATGTGTAGACATGTTATTAATATCTTAATATCTTTTTAATGAAGTGAATACCTCTCTCCAGGCCTCAGATTGTCAAATAACAAGCCACATATTTTCTATTATTTTTCATCCTTCTGGAATTTAGAATTAAAAGTTTTACAAGGCAAGGTCATGAAACCTTTAATGGTAAATACAAACACAAGATGCCAAAAAGTTGCCTTGGAGCGATGTTGAAAAAAACAAAACAAAACAAAAAAACACAAGCTTTTGTGCAGAGGAAGCAGAAACACTCTAAATTATGTCTGCAACAGAAAGTCGACATTAAGAGCCTGTTCAGTCAGACGTACTGAGCGACATGTCTTTAGTCAACCGCACAAATAGGATTTACCTTTGGATACACTAAACAATCAGGATCAATTAAGTGTCTAAAGCAAGCCTTTGATTATACACCATGGCGATGGCAAATGACAGAGTGCTGGCTTATGGCCTTCATAAAACCTATTTGATCCTCACTGCATAAGAGGATCCAAATAAGTTCCATCAGGGGCGAATGTTTTTCTTCGGCGGCTGAATGGGGGATGAAAGTCGGGGCAAACAAAAGTGAATTGATTAAAAGAAATCTCCTCAAATAAATGGACAGCAAAATCAATCACATTCCACGTTATTCACTGTGCTCTTTTAGCATTTTTGAAGCCATCTCACACAAATAGCTTTTTCGCAGACAAACTTTTGCCACATTTTTATATTATATCATATTATTCGGTTTGAATTCGTTTGATACAGCTTTTCTGTTGTGAATCACTCTCACAAAATCAATGGTGTTCCTAATGTTAAAGATTTTCTGTCTGTGTCTCTGTCTTCTACAGTCAACCTGCCCTTTAGCTTCGTGCCTCACATGAGAGAGAGAGAGAGGCCTGAGGCCAAAAAGAGTATTCATGTAATAATGTTGTGATAATACAGTAACGTCAACATGCTGACAGGCCTCACAATATCATCTCATTGGCAAATTTGACTTCTATGTGAAAATTGAGTAAAGCCAAGGTTGTTTTTTTTTTTGCTAATCTGATATATGGGACACCAACATACAGGCCTATTTGGGAACCAATATAACAATAAAAAAGAAAAGAAGAAGAAGAAGAAGAAAAGAAAAAACAAAGCACTGAGAAGCTCTTCAAATGGGCAGTTTCAGCTACAGGTACGTAGGTACTCATATCCTCTTCTGAGCCTTGTTTTGAGACAATGCTTGTTTATATTTTGGGAAACTGGTGCCATTAAAAGTTGCTGAATCAGCCATTAGCAGCTCCTGTTCGCAGTTTACCCATGTATGTTTGTCCACGATGGTTATCAGATATAAAGGTTATACCCAGGAAGTGGAAGTCAGACTGAATGACATCGCACATGACTGATATACATGCGTTTCATGTCAGTGTGTTAAGACTTGACTGAGTTATGAATCAGAGGAGGAGTATGACTATGAGTCTGTCCACGCTTCACTTTCAGGAGGTTCTTTTTCTTTTTCTCTTTTGGCTTTGTCCTGCCAAATGTGCGTGTCTATTACAGACCATAACCTGTAATCTCCTGATGGCTAAAACGTCATCCGGAACAATGTTACGAGTTAAATTACTAAGCGCAGTGAATATTTCATTCCCCTCCTGCCACTGTAATATTAATCCTGTCCGAATGTGGTTTAAGACTTGATGTGGATTTCCGTCTGCATAGCAGATGTCTCCACATGGAGTGTCAATATGTGACAGTAAAAAAAAAAGCAAACATTTTTTAGAAAGGATACCTCAAGTTGGTACAATTTACAGCTGAAAAATAAACCTTTCTCTGGTGGAAAAACTATGTTCTTAGTCAAAAAATAGGGATTTCACACCTATTATATTCTGAGTGGACAAAAACACCCAAACATCCTGGCACTGTCTGCAGAACAATAACAACCAGCGTCAAGGACCACTATTTCAATGCTCAGTAAGCTTCTGCAGGGTGTTTCCAAGATCAGACCACAGTGACAAAACTGGCTGCTTGAAAATCTGTAATAAGCATCTGTCATGAATAATATAAAAGTGAGCTGCTACTTAGAAACAAATATTCTGCTAAATGAGCCTGAGTAATACTGCGCATCTGAAAATACGGATTCTTCCTACGATTCGCTGTTGTTTATAAGGTTTTATCTTCTACTCGTGTCTTTATCATTTTCCCCTTTTCAGTTAATTAGCCTTGCAGCTGCAGATAGCCATTCATCCCACAGGGATCAGTTAGGTCTCATCTTATCTCTGCAAGCATTACTCAACAGTATATTGTGTTTCACTAAGTCTTTCAAGTGATGATGGTTCATCGTCTTAAAAGATCTCCAAATTTCAATTTCATCAAATTTAACTAATGGACGGATCAACTGTGTAGTGCCGCTTCACTGACTTCACACAATAAGTACTTCTGTAAATTGCATGTCCCCGTCTCAAAGCCATTCAACTTTCCTGCAGACGGACAGTGACTGGTGACAGAACAGTGAAACAGTATAGGCAAAAGAAAACAGCAGAGTACAGATCACAGAATTACATTTACTTATATACAAAGAGGTTTCTTACAGTCCACGTTCCACCGAATGTTCCTGGTGGAGAGTTTGAGCGAGTCGTTGATGCGCTCTAAAACGGTCTGCAGCTTCTGTTTCTGGGCGATCTCCGACTGAGTCACTTCAGCCACGTTCAGTTTCTCACCTTCCAGCTTTTCTAAAGCACAATTGAACACAAAGACACACAAATCAATATCAATAAGCTAAATACTTTGGAACATTATTATTATTATTTTTTTTTATTAGTCCTGGAACTTTTAGCATAACGTGGAGTTAATGTCCAGAGAGGCAGTTAATGCCTCCCATACACTAGAAGACTCTGAAAGTCTGACACCCTCTGGTTGGCAGGATGAGATTCTTTTGAGATTATTACCCATCATGCTCCTGATGGAAATTTACAGGAAGAAAAGCAACCTTGGAAAGTTCTCCGTTGTCAAAGTGTAATAGCGCAATAACAACAGTACAGCTAGTTTCCTTTTTCTCAGACTGTATGGTTCAATTCCTCACCAAATAGTTTCTGCAGGACCTGTCCATCATACAGATCTTCAGCCAGATCCTTCACAATGATCCTCTCTCCAACCAGAACGTCATTTATCCAGTCGATCAACACCTGCAGAAGAATAAGAATAAGACAGATGACTCGTACTGGGAACTTACGACATTATCTCAAAAATTACTTATTTGAACTTGCAGTGGTCATATACGATCTTTTGGAGGTTTTGTTTAAATTGAATTATTTAGAGTGGTTACATTTAGATCTTGTACCGGCTATCTATAGTTACATTTACATAGTGACAAAGACAAAACATTTTGAGAAATGTTTGCAAATTTCATGAATCTGCAAAAACATTTTGGAGGTTTTCTTTTGCTCTTTCTTGCACTTTGTCTCAGGCTTGTTCAGCCTGAAGGAACATTACAGTCTCATACCACCACCTAAAGTTTGGTGCTGCGTGCGTGATGAGCTGTGATTACTCACAAACTCTAAAAGGGAACACTGACCCAATATGTTTAACCTTTTCACATTAATTATTGGCCTTTGTTGCAGGTTTATTATGAAAGGCAGCAATTTAAAACTCTGAAACAAAGTGTATTCAAAAGAAATAAATATAAATCTTACCTTCATGAGCTCCTGCAGTTTGCGGTCATTCTTGGAGTTGGGGTCCACCATGGTGCGAACTTCATTCTCCTCTAGTGGACGAGCAGAAATTGGATAAATGTTAAAGCCGAGGAGGAACAAGTTACAAATTCACCACATAATTTGTGCGTTATAGTTATTTTCTACACAGTAAGCAACTTCATTAGACCGACAGTATTTTGACAGGGTACTATTACTGTATTATCATATTTCTGTTGGAGGTTTCTTCCTGTTAAAGTGCTTGTGGTGGTTTACTGACATGTAACTATATAGACACGGTAAAACTGAATTTAATTTAATTGAAATTGTCAAGAAGCAGGACGTCTAGTTCAGAACTCAACTTGTTTCTGTTTATTAGGCCTTTTCAGTCTTAACTGTCTAACAACAGTTTATGTCCTGGCACATGTGAAAGAACATGAATGAGTGTTTGTTCCCCGCAGAAAGCTTTGGCAGTGTGTTTGGTTTGTTGACTGTTGGCGAAAACGTGCTTGTCGGATTAGCTCAGCTCATATAGTGATAGCGCAGACTATACTGCCAAAAGCATTGGGAGGTGGGAGAGCCTCCCATCTCCTCTCCTGTTTGAAAGCATTAAGATCTATGCACCTCTAATGCACCGTCTCTTCAGCTGAATTATTAGCATCGTCCACAGCCATTGTTGTGGACACTGCCATTGTACTCAACACTGTAGTTGGCAAATCTACACCAAGTAGATCTTGCTTACATAAATATGCATGCATTGGCCAACAATGCCTGTTGGCTAATGCATGCATATTATGTAGATTCTCAGCTTTGTGGGCATTGATCATTACGATACATATTAAATTGTCTGTTTTTGTCCCTGGCTTTATAAAAGGCTTCAACTCAAAAAAAAAAAGTTTCAATCTGTCACTGAATCTAATGAAGAAAAAAATCTGTAAATGTGTCAGTGTGGTCTTGGAGCTAACTCGTAGCCTCTATTTGTGTGTGAAACATGGACTGTGAGTGTAGCTGTTTACCAAGCATGGTGTCCTCAGGGTCCAGCTCATAGTGGGAGGGGCTGAGAGGAAGGTTGATGGCATTTATCCCCTCCTCCTGAAGCTCAGACACTGCGAGAAAGAAGCAATAGATTCATTTAGATCACATAAGATGGACGTCAGGCACTTCAAATTACTGTTGACTTTCATCTTCTCCTCTTTAAAAATGATACAGCTAGTGGGACATGTAAGACCATCCCTCAGTATTTCCTCTTACTACTTACTTACTGTCCATAATGCCAAACCCATTCTTTGCTATTGAAGATGAAAAACTTTAAATCTTTAATAACAAATATACAGTGTAGTTTCATTTGTAGAAAAGGCTCAGTACTTTGGTAAAAACCACAGTGCCCAGCTACAGTTTTAGTAAACATTACTCAGACAGGAGCAAGTAGTGCAGTATTTTGGTGTATGCAGGGCCGACTCAAAATAAACTACTATTCTCATCAACTATTAATGCGTTGATTGTTTTTTCAATCAACCGATAAACCATTTAGTCTGAAGAAGGCAAAAAGATAGTGATAAAGTCATCATAATTTCCAAGAGCCCAAGCTGATGTCTTCAAATGGCTCATTTTGTTCAACCAAACCCGAAAGATATTTAATGTAGGATGATAAAACAGAGAAAAACCAGCAAATATCTATGTTTGAAAAGCTGGAACAAGCAATTAATTGATTATCTAAGCTTCATCGGTAACCACGAACTAAAGGTATAGCCAAATGTAGCTGTATAATATGCCTTCTGGTGAAGACACTTAAAATGTCAATCAATTTGAAAGACAGAACAGCCTCCTGAAAAATAACCACCGGCAGAGTTCAGCCCCAGTTTGGATGGATCCCTAAATGTTCCCTTGATTCCAAAAACAACCATTAGCAGACCCTCCGTCGAGATCCACTTGAGGTCACACAAACAACGAATGGTGCTGCTTCCTGGTTCTCAGCAGGCTTTACAGAACCCAGCATGCCATTCTTCTCAGTGTGTCAGATACCTGAGGAGGTTTGATCACCGCTGTTCTGTCTGTGTGTGTGTGTGTGTGTGTGTGTGTGTGTGTGTGTGTGTGTGTGTGTGTGTGTGTGTGTTGAGAGCATGGAGTGAACATCCTGTGCATTTCTCTGCCTTCACTGGAACAACATCCTCTTAATCAACACCATCCACATGTGCAGCATGTCTGCATGAACACACATTTCACATCAAACAGGGGTGTATGAGAATATTCCAACAGAGTTACACATACCCCACTCCTTTCATTCTGTAAATTACCACCCACACACCCGACAAAACCACCAGTACTGCAGTAGTACTAGATACAATACCAGATACAATATAAATCAGTACATGACAACTCTCATGACACTAAAAAAAAACTTGCACCCTCAGTTATCGAACCGGACAACATTTAAAACGGAACAAAATCATTCTGCACACATTGGGCTCTCATGTTGTTCACGTGAGCACAGCATGACTCTGGGGACTGTTTCCATAAAATGAAAAGTATCAAGAAACATCAATAAGGACAGTGCATACAGCCGATAAAGCAAGCACCATTGGTCTTCACTTATTTAACTATGGAAATCAATAAATACACTTGCATGCAGTAAAATCCACTAAACAGTGACCCTCACAGCACCCTGTGTACTGATTTTTTTTTAGGAATGAAACTCTGAAGTAAAAAGCATACCCTCAATTCTCATTCAGATGTCTTGTGAGGACCTTACATGAAAAGGAAAAATAAGTTTAAACCTCCAGATTACATATGAATGAATGTGCTACCAAGACTTCTTTCAGTCCATCCCATTAAGGATCCCATTGATTTTTCAGCCTGATGTAAATGGACATCTAGGTTTATTAGGGCTGGTTTAGCCCAATGATCAGATTTAATGTGAGACTATGATCCTTTTGAGAGAGGAAATAATTCATTCGACTGCTAATCACTCCCACAACCTCTGGTCAAATGAAGTCACATTTGTTAGCATAATTTGGAAGAATATGTTTTTTTAAACGTAATCTTATTTGTTAAGATAACAGACGGAAGAAAAATGTTGAACAATGGTTTACTGTTTCAGTAGATTATGAGCATTAAGGCGACCTTTTATAGCTCTCAGTCAATTTACAGACTCATATGGGGGTACAGCTGTGCTAAAGTAACACCATACCAATTAGCACAATCTGGTGTTACTGCAACTATCACAGTTCTTGTGCTATTTAGTAATGTAGAAACCTAGCATGGACATTATTAGAGGAAGAATGAAGGGTAGATTGATATGCATAATTAAGGTGATTTGCTCACACACTGTACATGTTCAGTGCAGATTTGATCTGTTGTCAATCTAAGACTGAACAGGACTCACTGCGTCCTCACTGCTCATCACCCTCCCCCCTCCCTCCCTCTGGGCCAGTGTCATAAAATGCGAATACGTATCTATGCACTTGGTTTAAATAAGGGTATCAATAAAATGCCACGTCAATAGATGCATCATTCAGAATCATGCCTCCTGTGCGATGCCCACACGTACGGAAAGATTGCATGCTGATGCTGTGTCCTACCTGGAGGGCAGAGCGCTCCACAGCCCATGTCTGTCTGTCTGTCTCCGTCCCCCCAGACTCAGGCATCCTCTCCTGGCTAGCAGGACCATCTTTCTCCCCCGCAGCTCATCCTCCAGAGGCTGAGCTCACGAGTCTCTCATATAAAACCTGACTGCAATATAAATTCTATATATGCTCTATTTTCACAGAGTATGTAGAGTTATATATTACCTCTCCTGTTTTATGTGCTGTATTCTGCTTGCACTGCACACAGTTGGTGTCCATCTGCATCCAATGCAAAGCCCTCGCTAATGCTGTAAAAAGCTCCTGACCTTCTCCTTTCCTTTCACACCATCTCGTCTCCATCCTATAGCTCTCTTTCTCATCCTTTATACGCTCTTCCTTTTTCACTCGGTCGTCTCTTGGCCCTTTCTCTCTCACTGCCATAGACGTCACAAGGACTTAAATCTAATCAATGATCAACATAAGGGGTGACCCAGTCCACGTTTTCCATCAAATCATGGAACATGCTGTAGACATCCTACACATTACACTCAGCGTACATCTGTGTATGTGTGGCGAACACGAGCCAGCGTGAATGTAATGCGATTGCATGCTGTGGACAAAGACAACATAAAATGGGGCTCAGCTGTGCAACAGTATCCTGAATGACACAAAGTAATCATCCAATTGAAAGAGACCTTTCTCATCCCATGATAAAACACGGCCCTTAATAATGAATGTCAGGCACACTGAAGCCTGCTGTATTTTCAAAGTAACCCTGGATGGCTATAAACTATATTGGGGCATTTAAAAAAGAGGCTTCTGGAGTATTAATCTAATATAGTAAGATTTGTTTACATTGTGAAAGAAGGTGAGGTACATTTACATGCTTATGAGCAAGGCAGTGAATCCTTAAAGCTGCAGAGCTGATGCTCTGTATCTGACCCTGACCTCTGACCTCAGCCTGGGGATCAACCCTGCATCCCCCCCCCCC
>NW_019524696.1:139375-152177 GCF_002814215.2 Seriola lalandi dorsalis | reverse complement strand
CCCCCCCCCCCCCCCTCCCCCCCCCAAGAGGAACAACATTACCACAAATGTTCCTGCAGTAATGTGGGAAAGAAGGGAGTGTGATGGTGGACCCAGCCTCCTGCCTCAGTCTGTGACGGGCCTGTGTTTACTCGTGCCTCATTCCTCACGTATTACAGTAGTAGCTGATTCAATACCTTACATGGATACAGACACAGCCCGCGGCCATGAAAACACACATACACACACACACACACACGCAGCAACACGTTGTAGTTAATTGCTGTTTCTTTGTCATTAATGTAAATTCAAAGCTGAATTAAAAGTATAAATCTTAATAGCTAACTGAAATGAGGACGCATAGTAGTGTTGAGTTTGTGGGGATTGCTGCTGTTTGTTATGATGTGAAATATCGTTATAACTTAATAATTTAATGTTTACTTTTGAAAAACAGAACCGTTTAAAAAACCAACCGCCAACGGCTCTGGAAGTTTCTGGTTCGTTATTTTTAGCTAGCCGTTAAACGCTACCTTCTTTAGCCTTTTTCCTTCTCGCCAAAGTTCCACCAAGTTTTCCCAGGAAAGAATCGTCTTTCTTTCTGGAAGACGGGGATTTAGGCGTCGGAGATTTCGGAGAGGACGGGGACTTCTGAGGCGAGGAAGCCATCGTCGTTAACGATGATTTAATCCAGGACGGTTAACGCAAAACTGTCCCGAGTTGACGTGGAAATGAAAGTCGGTTGGCAAGTGAAGTTAAAAAAATCACCGTCCACTCCCCAAAGCGGAAACGGAATTCCAGACATTTTCTCCCCTGAAGTTGGCTGGAGTGAGTGGCCCCTCCTCTGTGTGGGAGGGCCCGCAGAGCAGGCCAGAGGACCACAACGGGACGGGAGGGCGGTTTGGGTTTTAGGAGAGGCGCAGCTGCTGACCGGGGAAGGAGGAGGTGGAGGAGGAGGAGGAGGAGGAGGAGGAGGAAGAGGAGGAGGAGGAAGAAGAAGAGGAGGAGGACCAGGAGGAGGACCAGGAGGAGCTGAGATGTCCCAAAAGGAAGATACACCACCCACACCACAAGAGGCCGTGCTTCACACCGGTTCATTGGTGACACAACATTATGAAAAGTAGTGTTTGCTAGCTTGTCAAATTTTATGATATTCTTGCGAGCATGTTGGAAGATAACATGAATACCTCAATTACATGTAAAATAAATAAATAAACTAGAAAATCCCACTATTATTGCCTTGAATTTGTACAAAGAAGCAGTTGTAGTATTGAGAAATGGAAAAAATGTCTGTTTTCAAAGATGTATTAAAGTCTTATAGTCAACTTAACACCAAGTCATTAATTTTCCAACCAGTACTTTCTAGTGCATTCAACAAAAATCTTTTAAAATATTTTTGTAATTGTACTTTTGAAATATATATTTAATGTTGTTTAAACATATTCAAACTTCTCTTCTATCCATCGAGCTTAACAATATAAAAAATATTTTAACATTAAATATTTGAGTTGCATTGTAACACAAATTAAGGTTTTAAGAGTCCATTCATCTTAATGGGAAAAATGTCAGAAAAACGTTGAATATGTTGGATAGTATGAAATATATATACATATTTAAAAAAACTGAATACATTCAATAATGTCTTAATAGAGGTGAACATTTTAAAGTTTGAATGGAATTTCTAGGAGATATGAATCAAAAAAAGGTGAAATAAAAATAGTTTCTGAGAACAATCTGAGAACATATAGCAGGATTGCATTTGCAGCAAGGAGTTTGCTTATAAGAGTCACAACTTCAACCTGTCTCAGTAGGAAAAGATGCAGCCAGTATAACAGTTATCAAAATTTTAAATTCATTTTTATTTAATATTTTTTTCAATTCAAAAGACTTGAAGCAGCATAAAACCAAAACAAAATAGAAACACTACACAGTTTTTATCACGAAAACATAACTTCCTCTTAACTCAGTGTTTGTTAATTCACACCATAATCAAACATAACATTTAAAGCCTAGGGACCAAATTAGAAGTGTGGTTCCTTATCCTAGGGTTAAAACATGTAAACACATTATTCATCTTGTCATGGGGGAGATAAGCCTGTCATTTTGACTCAAAGCCCATAGAATAGGTTGAAGGAGCTATTCGCTACATAGCCAACATTAGCATTAACAACTGCTTACTTAGGAGTCTTAGCAAGAGCTTCAGCCAATGTTGCATTTACAAGAGGTTACAATGCGCCTTCTGAGCAGCACTACTTCTTCGGAGAACCCTGAACTGTACAGTGACTCTGTATCGGAAAGTAACAAGACAGTCCAACCGGGCCAGGGCTAGCTGGTTAGCATGCTAACTTAAGCACGCTAACTTAAGCACAAGGAGAGAAGTGATAGAATTTTTTTCCCCACCACTGGAGACAGCTCTTGGTGGGTGATTAAGTTTGCTGCTAAACCCTCAATGTTTCTTCTAGACTGGTAGCTAAACAGCTGTGAATGCTAACGTTGGCTATGTAGCAATAGCAAAACAAATAGCTTCTTAAACAATCACAGTTTAACCGACAGTGGTTGGTCACAGAGTAGGCTAAATCCACTCTAAACTAGAAGCAGCATAAAACTGCCTTCTTTGCATCAAATCTTTCAGGCATGTCACATCACTGACCACGCCCCAGTGATTTCACAGCAGGTGGGTTGCCTTGACAGCTGACGGAGGGCAGGGGCTGTGACATCGGTGATCAGGGTGTGGCCACATCCGCAACCTGCAGTAAGTTTCAGCCTGTGCAGCAGTAGTTTTCCGGCCTGTGATTCAGTCTTGGATTATGTGACAACTAGTGTCGCAAAGGAGTAAAAGGGTGAAATTGTCAGCCACCTGGCCTCTTACCTGCTGACTACAAATACCTTGCAGTTAGGATGTTGTTTTCTCTTGTGCTCATTTGTGTCTGGGTGTGAATACAATTAAATTTTATGTGACAGTGTTCCAACATAAAGTGAAAAAATAATATTAAAACACACACAAGAAAGCTTGCATTCACACAAATAGTTACAATTTGACTAACAGTGATTTAAATACAGCACATCTCTGGATTTATGACACAAATTTATAACAATTCACACTGTGACAAACACTGCAACTTCAGAGGAGTTGTTCCATGTGCTATCCAGTGAGGCTATACAGTGTTACAGCAGTAAGAAATCTGTCACAGCAGTTCTAACTCTTAAGGCAAGCAACCACATGGAGCAGCTGTTGATTAGGAAAGTCAGTTTGGTTTATGAAGTGTGCATACATTTTCAGGCAGTCACATTATTATCATAAGTGGTTAATCATATTGTACAACCATTTTCAGCAGGTCAGTGTCCGCCTGGGCCATGACGGATTACCCTTCTGAGCACAGAGGTCAAATAACCTTAATGGCAGAGATGTTATTAGCCCTCATGGCTGTAAAGGAAGTCATTAGCTCAGGCTCCATTTCCAGTCATCCTTATTCTCCGAGCTCAGCATACCAGCGCAATGTGACAGAGAACTGAAGAGACAAAGCTTCGCTGTTGTCTTTGGGCTTTCATGACATTTCCATCCTCAGCTGGATTTTTAGCAAATAAACCACACACAAACTATTGTGGTAAAATTTTACCCTGTTTCTTTAAAATAGTGATGTGTATACATCTTTATGATTCTGTTCTTCACCACCATGGTGCTCAAGATTCAACCCTCACACTCCAGCTTCTCCTGCCCCCAGCTGTCATCCGCCTGGGCCCAGTGGAACTCGTAGCCCTTGGACAGCACGAGGCTTTCCAGGTCCTTGTCCTCAGCCCTTTCCTTTAGCCTCTGCTCCTCCAGTATGGAGACCAACATGTCCCGTTTCTCCACTGTCGTCATGATCTCCGACAGGATCCCCTGCTCCTCCTGGAGCTCAGAGGCGCTCTTCTTTGTATCTGGAGTAACGGAGGAAGAAGTTTATGTACCGTTATGTGTCATCAAGTCATTTTTTTTTTGTGTGTGTTCATCCCCTTACCCTCTATTGCCATTCTGCATCGTAGATCTTGTTGCAGTCGGCTCTGTGTGTCCTCCAGTTCAAGCTCTTGGGCGCTAAGAGAGAGGAGAAAATTTGGTGACCTCCACTGGCGAGCAAAATGAATTACAACAGTTTTAACACGTTTTCCTGCACAAGTTTGACATTGGTGCAATTTTCTTACAAGATCATGAGTTCAGACTCATAGCGTGCCAATCTGTTCTTCTCCAGGACAAGTTTAAACCAGGACTGATAGAGCTGGGCCTCATCGCTGTCCTCATCCTCAGACGGTTCTGCGAGGAGGTAGGAGTGATTGAGGAAGGAGGGAACAAAAGAAGGAAGGTAGAGAGATGTATGAATATAGCAGGGTTGAGAGGGAGAGAAGAAGGCAGGATGGAGAAGAAAGAACAAAATATTTCCCGAGTTTTACTTCAATTATGTGAAGCCATTACAAGAAAAGAAGTCATACTGGAATCAAACCTCGAACAGACACAAAGGGCATCTGCTTTGTATCAACCTGAAAAGACTTCACTCTTCACTGGAACACAAACAAAGGCCTGTACTGTAAAAACATGAAGCAACAATATAAACTCGCTGTCTATTGTGAGTACAGCCATTAACTGTATGTAGAGGCTTTTAACCAGATCGGGATTATGGAGCGAGAAGTATGGGCACAGCAATTAAAAGAAAAAGAAGAATGAGGCTTTCACAGTGGAATTCCATTGAGCTATATCATAGATTGAACCAAGGTGTTATGGTGCAGAGATGTGGCGTTAAAAGTATCTTTGTAATGTCTTCTTCAGGCTCAAAGATCTTTGAAAGGTGCTGGACTGTATGTGCACGTATTGTTTAGTACCTGTTTCTCCTCTTATGATCTTTTCTATAGACACTCCTCTCTCTTCTAGGTCTCTCTGCTTCTCTCCAACTTCCTCAAGTTGTCTTTGGATCACCTGGGCAACGCAAAAATGACATTGTACGACACATGTAATTAAACACAATCAAAGGAGATTGGATTTGATAGAATATGGTTCATCCAAATCTTCTGGGCCCACAATATAATTCAGCTGCAACATTTCTTTCTAGAGCGTGTCCTTGTTATTTGGGTTATCCTGAATATCATTGTTAACGCTTTTCAAAGGGACGATTTCTTTGGTAGAAAGTATTTAAAGTAGTTGTGTGTATCCATTAATGGATTATTCAGAGCAACAAGGACATCAGTTCTGGTAAAGGATTCTGCCGTTGTTTGTGATTAATATTCTAGTTCTAGTAATTAATCTTGTTTGTATAATCCGTACAAAGCCTTCATTTTAAAAACGATACCTTGTGGTTTTCCTGAAAGTCTTACAAATCAAATACAGTTGATGCTGTTTTTTCTTTTTTTAAATGTAAACACATAATAAAAGTGATTCGCTATCAGAAAGTGACAAGAGCTGGGGCTAGCTGGTTAGCGTGCTAACTTCAGTAGAAGAAAAGACAACACAAGGACAAGAGCTAACATTGGTGTTGCGTGCCACCTCTGGAGATGGCTCTTGCTGAGTAAAAGAATGAAGTTTGATGCTGAACTCACAACATTTCTTCTAGACTACGCTAGCAATGTAGCAATAACAAAACTTACAAATAGCTCCCTTAAAGAATTGCCACCACCGATACGACACGAGTGAGAAGCTAATATCAGCCGATATATCGTCCTGGATGATTTATCGGTCAAGTTCTTCTCCCAGCAAGAAAGCTAATAAGCACATTTCCTAAAAATATTGAACTGTTGGTTTAATGTGAGTAAATAAGATCAAATCTAAAGATGTTTTTCTTCCTTTTGCAGCTCAAAGGTGTAATTTAGACTCCTAAGGGAGGTGTGTTTAGATACAAAAACGTTGCCTGGTGCAACTTAAATGTACACTGACAGACATAAAAGAAAAATCACTGCCTACAGAGTAATAGAATCTAACAGAAAGGTGAAGAATAATAACACCACTCTGTTAAATCTGAACAAAGTGAACCAGCCATAATAAACACGCACTGAGCTGGCTACTTATTCAAACACAGGAGATCTTTTCAGTCTGTGGGAGCAGTAAACCTTTATCTTTAGGAGCATCAGGCAAATGTTAAAAAATGTCAAATGTATCATGATCACTGGTAGCAAAAAGCACTTCACTCTGACAGATATTGAATGTTTTCACATTTTTTTGGTCAAGGCAGACATAAAAAAAATACAGTGTACTGAGGCCATGGACAGCTCTCCCACATGAGCCATTTAATTAAAAATGAGTGACTCTGAAAAGGAAAGAATAGTACCTGAGCTCTGTGAAGTCTCTTCAGCTGTTCTCTTTTCGTCTGCTGGGCCACTATCTTCTCCTGCTTTCTCCTCTGTCTCTCTGTACACAGCTGGGGGGAGGAGGTACACAACGTTTCAGAAAATATACACATACGCAAATACAACATGTATTGCATTTGCCTGCATTGTGCTGTCTGTCGGTACATAGAAACGGCCTGCGCAAACCTCCTGATTGAATGGCAGATTTTCATTTTCATCGTCATCGTCACTAGAGGAAAGCTCTTCCAGGTTCTGTTGACTGGAGGCTAGATTTAAAAAAAACAAAATGGAAATAATACAGTGAGAATCGAAATAGTTGCTGTTTGCATGAAGTAACAGTTTTCATATATAACCTGTAGAACTGATAATATTTCAACGATATCTGGGTAAATGTCACTTTAGAGAAGGACAAACAAAAAACAGCTTTTTAAATGATTGACCTCCATCACCTCTCACTTGAACCTGCAAAACTAATGGTCCCCAACCTGAGGGTTGAGACACTCAAAGAGGTTGTAAAAATAGACCTGAGGAGTCACAAGGTTTAAATAAAACTATTAAAGAACAAAACATCACTTTTTGGTTGAACTTACAACTACCCAACCACCCATTAACTAACGGTCAAGTGCTGTTTTATAAAATGGGTGGGGTTAGATAATCACCCCCCCCCCCAAAATTAACCACCCTGGAGTTCAAGATGAGTCATCAAAAACTGATTTTTTGATATAAAAATATTCATAAATAATCTTTTTTTTAAAAACATATATTGAGCATGTAAACAGATAATTAAAGAACAATAAAAACTTGGAACGTGGAAGTGCATTTTTCTCTTCACTTTAAAGGATCACAAGCCAAAAAGGTCAAGAATCACTGCACTGACCTTTGTTTCGGAGGTTGGTGAGGATAGTCCGGATTTCCTTTTGAACCTCCTGGTCCTTCCCCTCGCTCTCCGACGCCTGCTTCTTCCTCAGCCTCAGGGAGGAGAACAAGTCGACCCTCCTGCGGGGCAGCGAGCCCATGTCATCAGAGAACACCCCTTCAGAGTCCCTCCGACCCTTCAGAGACACCTGCTGCAGCAGAGAGGGCAGGTCCCGCCCGCCGCCCCACGGGTCGGCCCCTATAGACGCCAACCGTACGTCCCGCTTGCCAGCCTTCTTCTGCCCTGCGGACGGCTCAGGACCTACAGAGCTGAGGAAGGAGCTGAAGTTCAACGCTCCCTCCGACATGGGCCTCTGTCTGTGGAGGCCGTCACGTTTAGGTCTCCTAGTGAAGTCAAAGACAAATCATAATGTACATTTCATTTGAATTGAATCTAGAAACTAATAGCAAAGTGGCAGTTTGGACTGATAAGATTTTTTACCGAAATATCTTGCCCACAGAAGGTTTTTAATGTGGTGCTTAAAATAAACTATGAGCAAAGTATTTTAATACATACATAGTGACTGCAGCGTTGGAGCTGCTGGAGGGATTGGTCACACTAAATGTCCTCCTGAAGGCATTGGCTATAAGCTGGAAGGCTGAGTGGGAGGAGGCAGGGCTTTGGCTCTGGGATGGTTCTCCGTCCTGGCGCGAGTCTGTGTGAGGCTTATCTGCTTCTGTCTCTGCTTGTACCTGATAAAACATCAGAGGACAGAAAAAATGCAGTCAACATAACGTGGAATTACCTCCTCTTATCTCTGTCATATCACTGTCTTTGGACCGCTGCTTTATACTGTAGAAGGGGTAGATAAAGAGGAGATGACTCTTTCATATCCAGGCTTATTCTTCACTAGAGAAACAACTGAATTTTCTGCCTTAATAAATATGTCTCCACCTGGTCTCTGTGTTGCTGTGTAGACTTGGCGTCCGCGGTAACAGGAGGTTCCTCTGGTGTGACCTCCACGTCCCAGTTTAGAAGCTTCTCTTTCTCAGACGGAGATATCTTTAAGCGTGTCTTTTTGGGGGACGGGCTGCAGACTGCCTTTACTGTAGCGGGGTGTTTTTCGCTCTTCTCACGTCTCTTTGAATGATTCGGGGAATCTGCTGATGTCTTGGAAGTGCCATCACAGACCTGAGAGAATATAGAACAGAATCAGTGTTGTTCAAACAGGGTTATTAAAAACATTGAAGCATTGTCAGTGAATCACAGAAAACTATAAGAATGTGCTGCAGGTGTCAAACTAATTAAGGATGGATAACACTTGATATACAGTTTGTTGCTCTGCTGTAGTGATCTCCTCAAAGTCGGAGTCGGCTTCAGGTACAGTCTCCGGTCCCTCTTTGTAGCTCCTCTGGAAGTGCTTGATGAAGATGAGAGGGAAGGCTGCAGACACAGACACAACAGAAATAACATGATATCAAAATACCACAAATACTGGATCCACTTTTGTGCCATTCAGCTACATAAACGTGGATTAATGATCCATTTTTAACTAAATACCACAAGAATATGAAATAAGTAAGCAGTATTCAAATGTGAAACACATCATTTCAGATTTTTTCAGTTCACATTTCTCATAAAAGGGATTTATTCTTGTAGCAAAGCAACATAAAAATATGAACAAATAAGAAACTGAGATATTAACAGAATACACACAAAGCAAAGGAATACTGCAACAATAAGTGGGTAAGATAAAGTGCTGAGTTGTGCAGGGAAACAAGAGGTGGTTTCTGGTAGTTGAGAATTAAGTGCTTTTGGGAACATGGGAGAAATAAAATCTTGAACCTGTTGCTTCTGATTTTTTTTTGGAAACCTGCACGACTGACGGTGGATTTTCTACGACTGAAATGTGGTCAAGTGTTTCAGTGTCAGCTGCTGTTTTTAACGGGGAGCGTGTCAAAAGAAAGAATTTTGGATTCGTTACGATGAATTCAGTTTAAAAAGTCTGACATATTAGGCCGTTACTCAGCCACAGTTTCACACCTGCGCTGTTTCCCAGTTGCCTCCTTAAAGACGAATTACTAACTGTCTAAAGACAAAGGGTTTTGTGGCGTACTCCTCTCCAGTGCAACATGTATCCACGATATAGAGCGAACCTTATGTCACACCTCATTGTTAAGGCTGATTAAAACCTTCTGGTGTTTTCTGACAAACCTACACCTGCAATGTTTCAAGAACAATGAGGCCAAGGCTAAACAGAGTTAATAAACCAAAAAATAATAATAATAATAATAATAAGTGAATATCTCCAGAACCTCAGTATAATTCACCCACTCTCTCCATGTGTTTAAAAGAGAACAATACTGACCTCTAGTGTTATAGATGTGGCATTACAGTTTACTAAATGTGTGCAGACGCACTGTATCTGTATCTTCTGCCCATCTACACTCTCATACAGAGATTTGAGAATAAATACATTTCTTAAAGTAGGGTTTAATTTTGGCATCAAGTGATACTGAGTATAGACGAATTCTGTGATACATATATAATGTGTATGTATATTTACTGTATATATACATAGACAACCATCTATCTGTTGTTAGAAGAAAACAGACCAAACACATGACTTCAGTTCTCAGTCAAACCTAAATGACGATACAGTTAAAAATCAGGAAATTTTAACTGAAGATAGAAAAGCAAAGCACTGACAGACAAAAGAGAAACGTAAGGGACTCACTCGCTCGGATCTTCCTTTTCCATCGAGTATTCTGTTTGGTGTTGCTATGATCTACAAGACAAAATCAGAGACAGGAAGGCTTTCATTATGGGGGGGGGGGTACTGGTCCAAATGGTAACACAATGACACCTATAACATCTTCAGATAGGTATAACGTTTACTATGTTCACCATCTTAGTTTAACTTGCCAGCAACATTTGCTATTTAGCACTAAACACAAAGTACATTTGAGGCTGCTGGGAATGGTATTAAGATTTACAGGTATTTGCTAATTAACTAAAGTATGGAGAATTTGACCTGATGATGGCGCAAGATGAAAAGTCATGTGTTCACCAAAGTGCAGCACAGCATGTGAATGAACAGATGCAATACAGGCATAGATGTCTACACACAAAGGCTCATGGCGATCCATCCATTAGCTGATGAGATATTTGACATCTTGTCCAAAGTGGCAGACATGACGGAGTGACTGACAAGACGCCCCTACAGCCACATTGTGAGTTTGGTTAAATGAACAAACTGCTCACATGATGGTTACAACAACAAACAAAAAAATACACCTGACTGCATCTGATACACTGAGGAATTCACACCTTTCACAGGATTATCCTTCATTACCTGACAGGAAATCTTCTGTGTGTGCAACCAGACTTAACTAGACATAATTAAAAGGTCCGTTTCCTTTACTAATGCTTAGTGTGTCACAAGCTGTTGGCAAGAAGTGCCAGAGACAGTTTTCAGTTTTACAAGTTCAATAACCAGATAAAAGGAAGCATTCTGCTACGACTAAGTGCGCTAGTAAAAGCTAACACTGGGGAGTTAGCCTTGTTACTGCCTGTGCAGAAATGTTCGCTGACTGTTTAGACAAGGAAAACTCTGCTGCTGCCGAGATAAAACAAACATTTAGCTGTCCGCCGCACCCTGCTTTCCCAGACACAACCAGGGTGAGGGACTCCAACACAAACACACAGACGTACGAAGCGGGGTCACTAGTTAAAGTTCAGCCAGTTTAAGATTCTCCCACTGGGGATATCATGTTTTCAAGTAATAACAGACGCTGAAAAGCCATTAGAGCAGCACAGTATCTTTGTGAGAAAAACAAGAGAGTTTTGAGGTGAGGTGTAAAGGTTTTTACATATTTTGAGGGATTGAAATATAGGCTGCATTCTGCGCTGCAGGAGCCGCACTGACCTTTGGTGCTGGCGTGGCTTTGGCCCTTGGACCCTGTGGCGTCTTGTGTTGTGGATCTTACAATGCAGGAAGCATCCAGAGCCTCCACAGCAATCTCTGTGTCTTCAGGAAGTCTTTTCTGACCTTTATCGAGCTGCTCTGGAGGCAAACTGGACGGTCCATCTGGAAATATTAAGTTTTAATTAGCATTAATTTAAAGCTAATCTAATTTGCAGTTAAAAAAAAAAAAGACTAACATATAGTTAATTTCATGCATACTATCCCACTGGATGTCTACTTCAGAAAACCAAGTTAGCAGTTACTACTAGTGATGAATTATCAAAAACAATCGGTGTGACATGTTCATTAATGGTAACCAAACAGCTGTAAACATTCCCATATATACTTTTCATACAATGAAATAACTTATTGAAAATATCAAAAGGCATTACAGTGTACTTAATTTCAAACTCAAAAAACAAAACAAAAAGGGTATTAATTTCTATTAGCAGCACAAACACTGATAAAACACACGACACGTTCATGACAGAGTACTCACAGAATAATGAAGTCACACATTGTACAGAAGGTGATTCCACTTGGTCACAGCAAATAAATGACAGTATGTTGATACAACCCTTGTATGCAGTGTGTCAAATGTGACCCTTTCACTTCTACCCACTGATATTCTCACTTCGGTTTGGCTCCGATAAATTTCCAATAAATAAAATTGCACCGATAAAACTTTCCCAGATGATACATAAACACCAAGCCCCAGAGGAAAGGACAGAGAAGACCCAGCAGCAGAGCCCACGAGGAAGCCGACAGGAGGAATTGACATTCACTTCAATTCTGTTCAGGTTGACTGGTAAACCATTTACACCATGTTTGATTGTAGTTAAGCTTTTGCATAAAGCTTGTTGTTTTTTATTTTTTGCAGCTACATTAAATGATGATTCTATTATTTTTTTTTTTTTTTGTTGCAGCATTGAAAGCCATTTGATTAAGTTTAAGCTGCGTAACCCCACTGCTGTGCGCCTCCCTTTAAATCCGCTGCAAAAGCTCGTTCGGCTTCTCATCAGACGTTACAAAGAACATGTTATCTGTTGAGTTAAAAAAAGCTGTGATTGTGGAAATGATTTGCGTGGGTGATGTTAGGTTGAACTTAGCGCAGAGGGGGAAAAAAGGATTTGCTTTGACAGAGGCTTTTGGATGAAGTTGTTAATTTTCTTGTTAAAAGATGTGGAAATATTGTGAAATTTAAGATGAACTCAAATGCCATCTGTTCAGTCAATGTCTACGCTTCGATTTCTTGAAATTACTCATCGCAAATCAGCTAATTGGCAACAAACGACGAAGCAAATTATTTATGTAATCAAATTGATTTATTTTTTTAATATATTTACAGCTTATAAATATCATAAATTAAGCAATTTTACAGGAATTGTCAATGTGGAAAACAAATAACAAGGCTGGCAAGGCTGCGTCGAGTCTTATTATAAACACAACTACAGAACATACAGAATACAGCCAACAAAATGTATCTGGCAGTGTGCAAAGAGCTGCTATTGGGCTGCTGATCTCCTGGGGCAAAGTCTAGGAGGTACATGAGAGAGATCTGGAGAGGGGCTCTTGGGAGGGGAGGCCTCCTTCTGCAACAGAGGGAACCACAGACAGACCACAGACATGTGGACACATAGGTTACTGTCAAAGGGGCCTGAGAAGAAGGGAGGCTGCTGCTGCTGCCGCTGCTGCTG
>NW_019524696.1:130335-138932 GCF_002814215.2 Seriola lalandi dorsalis | reverse complement strand
ATGCTCCGTGAGGCTGTATGCTAATGTGCTAAATAACAATGTTTACCTTGTTCAACATCTTGTTTAAGCGCAAAGGCATGCTAACTTTGGCTAATTAGCACTCAACAGGAAGTACAGCTGAGGCTGATGGAAACATTATTACTTTTCCAGATATTTGGTCACAAACCTGAGCTGATGATGTTGTTCAATGAAAAAAAGTTAAGTGATAACTCAAGTCGTTAGGATTCATTCATTCATTCATTCATTCATTCATTTATCAATAGATGTGCCAGTAGATGTTTAGATATTTCACTGAATAAGTAAAAACTTTGAGGTCCTAGCTTAGCATTAGCTTCATCATCTGGGGACAATGAATGTCCGTAAAAGAAATTCAATCCATCCAACAGTTGTTGAGATATTATCTTCTGGGTCAAAGTGGTGGACTGACTGAGTGACAAACATTGTTAGCCACACCGCTAGCATGGCTAACAGTATTGACAAAACACACTCTTTTCATGGACTTTGTTTACAATAACTAAATTATTGATCTCGCCAAATTATTTTATTTTTGAGAAACACAAAACTAGCGACACGAGTGTTTTTGTATCATACGCATGCTGTACTCGGGACTCATGCTGGTTTGTGATTGGTTAATCTTGGTTAGGAGGGAAAACGGGGTGGAGCTACAAAAGGCAGCCAATGCAAAAGCAACATGACAAGATCTTATGACTGAAGCCAGCCAATCGTCACCTTCCCCGCTGGCAGGAATCAGCCAATCAGAGGGTGCAGCATTGGAAACTCGAAACAGACTGAACAAAATGAAGTGAACAAAACGGAGGAAAATGAATTTGGGGGGAAAAAGAAGGAAATGAATGAGATGTGGTGAAAAAGGAAAATGGAAGATGGAAAATTGAAAGAAAACACATACAGAGTGATGAAAATTACAAGAGAGAATCCTGTATGCATTAAAGTTATTACAATACGACATAATGAAACATGGGAACTGCCCAAATAACAGGTCAGTGCTTTAGCAGTGCATTTTACGAACTGATTGTCAACTCTACACAATTAAACCAAACAATCAGAGATTAATTCACCGTAAGAATCATTTATAAAATAGAGTACAACAAAAAATGATCACAAATAAAAAAAAGAACTGTAATACTTTGAAAAAAAAAAATTGTGAAACACAAAGTGAAATATTTTCACTGAGTCAAGAACATTCAGTCTTTTGTGGATTCTGCTTTTTTAAGCAAATACGTCCATCAGGAATGATCATAGATAAGGCTCACTGTTTTTGGTTTCTACAGATTTTCATCAAAAAAATACTGATAAGCTGAATTTCAAAATTATTTTTACAACCCAATGCAACCAAAAGGTCTCGAGTTTTCTGTTGCAAAAATGCGCAGATTGTTAAAGTAAATGTAAGTCCTCAGCAGAACTCAGAAAATCTTTAAGTAACACAAAATGAAAACAAAAACTCAAAATAAATTTTGTCACCGAGTCCCAGAGTAGGACTATAAATTATTAAATGGTAATTCACTTTTTTTAAATTATATTTTCACTCAGATTAAAAAAACAAAACATTTGAATAATCAAACATAAATTCTCAGATTTTTTTGTGAACTAAAAACCATAAATAATGAGCCCTAAATATATAAAGCTGGTCACTTAACTTCAACAAAATACATACAAAGTGAAATAGTAACAAAAAAAAAAAGAAAGTAATTTCAATGACCAATAATTTCCTGAAATTATATTAAAGGAAAAAATATATATATACACTGTTTTGGCATTTCCATTGCACATCTCTGTGGTATTGAGTTAAGGTGCTGCAGGCAATATGCAGAGTCAGTGTAACATCAAAACACCATGTTGATTACTCCGACATAATTTTAGTTCAGTGAAATGACCACAGTCCAGATGGCTTCCAAGGTTAGAGTCAGAGGGCGTGTTCCAGGTTACTGCAGTTAAACGTGCTCGGTATGTTATCAAAACAGATTCTTTGAGATACTTTAAAGTCTGATTGGAGCTCAGTGTGGATCGGAGTCATGATTTCAGGAACGTCTGTCTCAACATCAAACTGTCTGTTGTTATTATTACCATCTTTAGGTGATGCCTACAGTCGCAGCAGCCTGGAACAAGCCCATGTGAGTCAGCAGAGTGCAACACCAGGAGACAGTCAACAAACAATGTACAAGGGAATCTGAGCTAATTTCCAACAGTATCCCATATGCACAAGGGCTGCAGCATTTCATTCATGCATCACCCTAAAAGTCCCGTTGGTATGTACCATTAAGACTTAATACACAATATAGTCAGAGTGCCTGTATGACGCTGTTCTGTCCACTGTAGCTAAAGGCAGAATTCACTCCAGGCACTGAATGCAAGTAGTGGAAGTTATTCAAGTGATGCACTATTATCTAAGTAGCTTAATAAAATACTGATGGCTTCAAAAACACAGAGGTAAAATGACCATAGACACTTGGAATGTAGCAAGTACAGATATTATTATTTGATGTAAAAAAAAAATTATTACTTCTTATCAACCCCTGATTTATCAAGTTTGGGCAGGACAATAGAACAAATTCAAATTCGCCTGGTACCTATCAGGTAAACTGACCCAAACAAGGCCTCTGCTACTCCCCCTGCTACATGAGGTGGTGGCCAATGAGCTGCTGCTGGACCAGCTGGGCCAGCTGGGGCTCCTGGTAGATCTGTCCCAGCACCTCGTGCATCATGCAGAGCAGAGGAAAGCCCAGGCTCAGCAGCTCATACAGGAACACATAGTCATGTGAGTAGCTCCTGACGTGGGACCCCACAGCTGTGAAAGACTCACACACGCTTTCCAACAGCCATCGAGGCAACACACACACAGCCCGGCTAGCACGCCTCGGCCAGCTCAGGCCTCGCCTAAGCAAGGAAACGAGGGTACCTGGGGGATGGATCTGGACGCTGCCCGTCGCTGAGTAGCTCCCACTGTCCAGCGACAAGGGGGTGACGTGGCTTTGGTCTTCCTGCATGAATCAAGATACACAGGAGGGAAATGATGAAATGCAACAAAACACAGCAACTGTTGTCCTCTAATATTTCCTTTTTACACAAATCACATCTTTTTTCCTAAAAATCTCAAATACTATAAAGGCTTCTGACATGTTACTTGGTACACACACACACACACACACACACACACACACACACACACACACACACACACACACACACACACATATATGAGAAAAGTGATCTAAGACAGTCCGGCAATAAATTAAAATAACTATAACTCTATGGTCATTAAAGAAAACATATTTGTGCCTTGGCATATTCAATCCAGTTACTAATAGCATCACCATGTGGCCAGCTAAACAGATTCTTTCTATATCTTGTAAAGGACACCAGCTGGCTGTGTTGCAGGTTAACATTAGCAAGTAACGACAGGAGTAATGTCACGTTCTCCCCTCAGACACACTCACCCCACCTTTGCTCAGTTCCTGGATACCTATGGGATCATGATTGTGATATTTGATCCCATACACACTCAATAATTGAGCCAAGATAGCTCTAGGAAAGTGGGAAAAACACTAACATTTATCTCTGAGCTCTCTCTTTAACCAGATCATACACATTAAGGCTAATTTACGTGATCTCCTCTTGATAACTAATGTAATATCCCTGAGCCCCCGCTGGTGAGGCCTGCCTCCCACCCTGAAAATCTCTGGACTGGGGCATTAGACTGGTTTTGCTGCTTGTATGTAACTACACTGTTCCTTACCACTCTCCTTCTGAACCTGCCCAGGTGATTGCTGGATTGACGCTGGGCGTAATGCATCTTGCAGTAGAACTTTGCTGAAAAGGAAGAAAACACAAAAATCATAAATACACTTCACTTAAAACTAAAGTGAGAATCATTCATATACTTTTGTCTAACGTCAGAGGATAAAACAAAACTATAAATTCCCCTCCCCTCCCTTCCTTTATACTTTATAGACACACCCAGCTGGAGTAAAGCATCCACAGTTACAACGAATCAAACATACCCTCGTGTGAGTCGAAGGTGTGTCCTCCCAGACGGAGGGTGCAGTTACAGACGTCGCAGCGGAAACACTCGCGGTGGAAGAAATAGCCCTCAGCGCTCAGTCTCTCCATGACATACACCCGCTTGGTGCAGAAGTGGCAGATATCGCTGCCGCCGAGCCCGGAGGGGAAGTCCTTACGTACCACACTCTGACATGGAAAAAGACCAGGACAAGGTTACACAGATAATAGGTGATGCTTTTTTTTTTTGGGGGGGGGGGGGGGGGGGTGTTTAGGGTTGTTGTGTTTTTCTGTGAGATGCCTGCAAGTACACAAAACAGGTTAGTCACATGGTCCAGCAGTGAGATGGTAAAACTGCTAAAAGCGGCTGCAGCCGTCACAGGAAATGTTGGACATAACCTCCATTAAATCAGTGAAGAACAACAGGAAAGTCTCGGTTTAACTACAGCATTAACAACAGGTTAGAAGCTCTACCATGAAAGCAATATGCAAATGTTTCTTTGACACTGAAAGGTAAATACTATTAGTCTCCTAATCACTCACAATAATCCACATACTTTCAGAACCTCACTGTGGACAATCAATTCTAAAAATTTTGACAAACTTTCAGGACCTGTAAGTAATTCTTTGAACACACAGTTTGAGCTAACATGGTAAAACTTTTATTTAAAAAAAGAAATCAGGGTTTCAACTGAAACAGGACAATCAAACAGTAAGTGATCCATAAGAGCTGAGGGTTTGTTCAGGGCCCAGGTCAGTCTTAAGTCTGAAGACAGTAGTTTGACATTTTAGGAAATGTGCTTCTTACCATTCTTGCCAAGAGTTAGACAAGACGATCAGTACCGCTCTGATTTCTGTGTCTAGTCATCGCAATGCCACAAATAAGACTCCAGAAATAAATATAACACCAGCACACAACCCGGCTCTGCGACTAAAACTTTATGGAAAGGTAAAAAAAAAGAAAAAAAAAAAAGGAAGCAGCAAAACCACAGATATCGTCTTTATTCTACACATTCTTGCTTACCAACATCACCCACAATGCAACTCCAACTTAAGTCAGAGATTGGGTTGTGCTATGCTAGTAACGGCTAATGTAGCTTCGCGCCACTCAAGCAGAGATGAAGAGCTTAACTCACTTATTTCAAACATGCACATGCTCAGATTCCTTTTGTTTCCAAACTTGCAGACTTCAGCCTCAACTGACGCTGCCTCAAGTGACATCACTGCCTCAAGTCACATCACTTGAGGAAGCTGCACCTTCATATTTAAAGGACAGATCTGAGAGTGGCACCAATTTTCTCATCAAGAAAGGAAAGTGGTATATTTCCCAAAGTGTCAAACTATTCCCTAACTCATCAAATGAAGAAAATATAACAATTCAGCACTTGATATCTCAAACATGGAGTCTTAATACGGCTAAAGCTGTTACCAGTTTACACTTACTTAAATGTACTTGCCAGGTTTGTCTCATGTCTCTAGAACCCAACACAGGTGTCAGTTAATGATCTACCCAGACCAGGTCAAATAAGTAGTGTTGTTACTTGTCATGCAACTTAAATCCACACGCCTCTACCATCGCCAATGTTGTGTAAGCATCCAGCTGATCCTCATCATCTAGTCTCTTCTAGCTACGCTGAAGCTAACAGGCTCTTTCAATAAGCAGATTGAGGCCAAGCTGTGATTAAACATGACTTCAAGTGAGCAATTGCAAGCGTATGACGCAGCCAGTCGTCTGAAGCTTTATCCCATGTCTCTGTGGTGTGACACCATTTCGCGCTGATGCAAACGCACTAGCTGCTGCTATGGAAAAAATAACAGAACCGATTTACCCCTGTAGCCTTAGGAGCCCTCCCTGGCCACGGAACTAGAGCCTGAAAAGCAGATGATCTGTTGTCATGGCTGGTCGCAGTAGAAAAAACAAAAACAAAACAAACTCTTCACTTTGTTTTGCGGTGACAGTGGATCTTTGTCCTACATTTCAAAACTGTATGTTATATCGTAGGAAAATACAGCAACACTTAGTAATGACACTTCTTCATAATGATGCTGCTGATAGTTAAATAGTAAGCTGTATTACAGTTAAACCGCAGGACAACACGGGCAAAAACAACAAAAGGAAAACACCATGAACTCTGGGTTAGATTTGTTTCAGCAACACCCACATGCATCTTACCATAGAGGTATTGGGCCTGTGGTCTGTCTCATAGAGGATGGCCAGTAACTGAGCTTTAGCATCTATGGCTGATGATACTTTTCCAACTGTGCGCTAACGTAAAACGCCAAAGATACACAGAGCAGAAACAGAAGGAAGAGGAAACAACAGTTATAAAATTTCATGATTCACTTTCAGTATGTGGAACTGCATTTAGACCGAGGCATTAACTGGTACCTCCTTAATGTAACTGGGAGCTCCAGTCGGACAACTCTCAGAGCGAGCAATTGACTTTCGACTGATCCTTGTGGCGTTCTCAAGAGCGCAGCTCCCGTTGCACTAAATGAACACCACAATGAGCATCATTCGTACAATGACACACAGTTTATCTACGGCATGCAAACAGAGTGAAAAGAATTTTTAACAATTCATATATTATATTATAGTTAGAAATTTAAGGTGTTCATTATCTGAATTAATATACTTAATTTTAGAGTCTTTGAATTATTATTTGAATATGTATACTGTATTAATCTGCAGTGTTTTGTAAGCCCATGTGGACTGTGCTCATGTTGCCTGCTGGGCAAGGCACAATAACAAAAACATAATTATAACCATCTTAAAATTGTCAATATTCCCCTTTACTGCAGAGTAGGATACTTTCCGTAGAGCTTTACAGGTTATTCGTACTGTCCTCAGCCAGGGTGTTCATATGCATAAGGGAACCATTACCTTCATGTGTTCATGTTCAGCTAATTTCCCATCATCAAGTGTCTCCTGAGCAGCTTTGTGGACCTCCTCCTGCTGCTCAGTCTTACGATTATTTAGACAGCTCTCATGTTTCCTCTCATGCGTGTGCAGCAGAGAAGACGAGCTGCTGTGTCCATTTTCACAGTGTGTGTCAGAGAGGGGAGAAGAGGCCTCCTGACTCTCGTCAGAGCGAGGCAAAGAAAGGGGAGGAGATATTTTGATGGAGGAATCAACACTGAGAGATGATATTTGCTCTGTTTTTTCAGAGTCAGTGTAAGACAACAGCGGAGAGGAGTCTTTCTGAACCTTGTCCTTGTGTCCAGAGGTGTAGAGGGGAGAGGAGACAGAGGAGAAGCCAGCCTGGACAGTGGGGTCAGGGACAGGGTGGACCACAGGGTAGACGGCGGAGCTCTTAGATACAGAGGCAGAGGAAGGAGGAGGTGGGGATGAAGAAAGAGGGGAAGAGGTAGATACTTCCACCTACAGAAGAAGAGTTAGACAGGAATTAAAGAGTAGAATAGAAAGATGAAACAGGAGAGACAATAGCTGGATCTCGTTATATGCAGAGCTGAGTGGGTGGAGGGTGTGCACACGAGTCAGTGACATTGAAATCAGGATCTGTATATTTTATGTGTACGATTAAACAATATTGGTAACTAAGATATCCAGGTTATATTTGAAAAAAAATGCCAATAATCTATTAGCATATTAGACTGCAGGTAAACACGGCTTGAGAGATAACAAATAGTAGGTAACTGAGTGACACATCCTCATGTTGTTTCGTAATGTACCTTTAAAAGTGTCACATGTTACACATATTGTACAGTATTGCACACACAGCATTCATATACTCCTTGTTAACATACAGTATGTGCTCTGTGTGGGGGAATTAGTTCTGTCTGTGCTGACTACATAAAGACGCCATGGCAGTAGGACCATATCTCTAAAACGTCGCCAGTAGTTTTGTATAAATCAATAAATGATTAATGCAGGATTCGTGTGATTGAATCTGCACGTCATCTGAGGCACAGTAAGAGCCAGCGAACTTTGATTGATTCAACCGAAGGAGCCAAATCGTCACTCGTTGCAAAATCCTCTCGTTTTAAGGAGCTCCGTTTTGGCAGAGAGAACACGCACTCTCTTCTGCATCCTGCACAGGATCATTATCTCTCTTTGTGAGTGTGCATCGCAGCAACAACACTATCCGCTGCCAGTTTAACAGGTTAGGACAGGGGTGGAGCTCTCCTAAATACTGACTCAGATAAGAGTCCTTTCCCAAGTGAAGAAAGCTGATAAAATGCTTTTTTACTTCTGGTCATAAAAGTTGCATCACTCTGGTGAGGACTGATTTCCCAATCAGAGATGCTTTGATAAATGCCGGCCCAGTTTAGTTTTGCTTCAAGAGGGAACTTTGGGAAAGTGTGCTGGATAATAGTGACCTCAAAATTGACAGAAAAAACAATTAATGCACTGCCTACATTACATAAGTTGTCCAATTTTTCAACGACCAAAACTCACTTGAAACTATTGATGAAAAAGCAGAGACAGCAAACAATGGCAAGCGATCAAATGCACTATAAAGTAGTAAAAAACTTCTCAAATAATGCAAATTTAGAAGACTACTAATCAAAAAAAGAATAATAATAATAATAATAATAATAATAATAATAATAATAATAAT